>NC_043964.1:51850630-52150630 GCF_902148855.1 Sphaeramia orbicularis
AAAACTGGAGAAACTACAGATGTAAAACATGTAGTGACTTCAGAAAACATTTATTTTATTTTATTTTATTCAAGCAGGTAAGTTAGTTGAAAACTGATTGTCATTTTCAATAACAGCCTGTTCATTTGGAGATGATCGACCACCCACTGTCACATTCACACCTATGGGCAGTTTAAATTAACCCATTAACCTATCAGTGCATGTCTGTGGGAGGAGCCGGAGAACCCAGAGAGAACCCACGCAGACATGAGGAGAACATGCAAACTCCACACAGAAAGGTTCCTGCTGTTGGAATCGAACTCAGGACTAGAGGCAGACCAATATATCAGCCGATATATTGATTTTTTTCAATATTGGCCATCGGCCTTAATTTGTTTTTGAAAGCCGATATTTGATCAGTAGTAAAAATGTTATCAGATATTTGATCAGGTACATGTGTGGGCAGCACCTTAACTTTGATAAATGTTCAAACAGCACTATGTGTACGTGTATTAATCATGTCATTTATATCGCTGCGTAAAAATCTTAATTATCTGAGTGTTTCAGTTGTATTTTACGGTCAATGTGCTTTAAAAACATCAAATATGGTCCTCAGATATCTGCTGTAGATATGGGTCACGGTCTGAGCACATTGTCCAAAATGGGCGTGGGCCTAAGACTGACCCCTGTGGGTGGACCTGGACTCAGGACCTTGTTGCTGTGAGGCCACAGTGCTGTCCACTGCACCAGCGCCACCAGGACTGAACAGATTCTGTTCCAACACTAACAGTTGTGTGTGTGAACTCAACTCCCATTTGGAGCCAAATCCAACTGCAGTCTGAACTCAAACACACAATCCCACTGAGCTCAGCACAAATATCCTCATGATGGGAATGTGTCCCGTTGGTGCAGATGTTCTTCACACTGAATGTGTTCCATCAGTAGATGTGAATGTGTTCCAGGTGTTTCCAGCTCATTATTGATCGGATCGGTTCTGTTCACACTGTGATCAGCAGAATAGTGTCAAACAGACACAGTTTGTCAGCTTTTCTAGACGTCAGGACTCTTCAGCTCCACTCTGATGGTTGTTGTTGTTGTTGTTGTTGTTGTTGTGTTTCAGACTTGGTGAGAAATCTGATCATCAGGGTGGTGCTGGTCCCCTTCATCCTGATCACGGGGACCATGTTCCTCTACTTGTACTGTCGGGTCAGTTCACAGCTTTATTCAACACACTAACACACTTCAACGCTGACATGGGACGCTTCTGCCAAACTGGGTTTACCTCCAATATTTGTCACATGTGTTTGTGCATGTTTCAGAGGCTCATGGTGTGGAGAAGCCAATCACGGAATAATGGCTGATAACGGAATAACGGCCAATAATGGAATAACTTATTATAATATTATCCCGTTAAAAAAAATCTTTGCAAATGTAATAACTGAGCCGATAACATAATAATATATGAATATAACTGTATATAAGTTTGATTTATTAGATAGAACTGTGATAAAAGTACACGGGGGGGGGGGGTTAACAGGCCAATAATGTACGACCAAAAGTTATTCCGTTATCGGTGGTTCTTCTCCATGGTGCTTTTCCTCCGTCCAACACCAATGCCCTTCATGTGTGTGTTGAATGGTTTGACTGGTTGAACTGGGCTGGGTTTCATCTGGAAAATGTCCACACAGATGAGGTCACATGACTTAGGTCATGTGATGGTCTAAAGCTCCAACCTGGAAGGACTGAGGATGGGAACTCCAGTCTGTGGACTCCAGGTCCTGGATTTAGTCAATCCACCTCCTGTCTGTTCCAGTCCACCAGGAAAAGTCCAGACAAACACTGAGACTGAACGTCTGTGTGCTTTCAGAGCCGTCCCATGTCAGCAGGATTTACCTGATCAGGTGGATTTGATTCAGTGATTGAATGAACTTTACATGGACTCACACACACATGAGTGACAGCAGCACATGATGATGACATGTTTGTTCCAGGCCAATAGGGGGCGCTTCAGACTGAAGATATGCAACACAGGATGAGCTACACGACCACGGACACAGTCTACGTCCACAAAACACCATCATTCTGACTGACCTGCTGATGCTGTGTGCTAAACCTGTCAGGTTTCATTTTTAGTCCAACGTCCTGAAGGTCTGATGGACGACTGGGATCAGCTGTGGTCCATAAACAGTTTTTCCAGAACCTTCTTCCCCAAAACCGTCGGTCAGAATGAGTTGGTATTTGTTGTGGAACATCTTTAGGCTGAGGTCGACCAAGTTTGTTCAAAGAATTGGAAAATATTGATTTGTGAATTTTATGTGAATTTTTGAAATGTTCTAAATCCCCATTGGTTTATAATGGAACCCATTTCAAAGTGTGAAAAGTTGAAAACAGTTAAAGATATTGATCTGTTAATACTGATTTGATTTGAATGCTGACCATAAGTCTTCTGTTCTTGGAATTGTCTGTATCTCCTCACAACATATTTGTGTGGCTGTTTCAGGGTCATCACGTTGTTCCCTTTCTTTCCTCTACCATAGATAACAATTTCTCACACCATCCTCCATCCTCCTCTTCCCTCCCAAATGTTCCAGGTGTTTTCTCTTATGACAACAATGTCTGGTTAAAGTCTGTCAAAATTGTCGGACGCCCTTCCCCTTTTTCCAATGCCGCTAAATGTATCCATGACCCTAGCTGCCCTGACCTTTTTAGTTCCACGTACAAATGGTGTCATTTCCCCCTCAGTGTGGAACAAACCATCCTATATTAGCCTCAGTCTTAGCTTACCGTGCCTTGCAGGTTATACCATTCAGAGTTACAATGTATCTGAGTATCACACGCCTACTGTCTTTCAACCGATTATGATCACTCACCCCTCAGCATATGTTGCCCCATTGTGTTTTACCCTCCGCTGCTGGGATGGTGCACATTTTCTTGGTACCACTCACCACTGTACCCACACCACCAATGGTACCTGTGGTTATCCACAGAAATCCCCCTGTTGGCTCAGAAACCGACTCCCTCACCAAGGTGGAGTTACTGTCCCGGTCCAACACCACGATGGTAATTGACATGTTTCCAGGGCCATTTTTTATTTACCCAGTGATTACGGATTTGGTTCACTTACTGCAAAGGTTTGGGTTTGTGGTCCAAATGTTTACCAGTTCCTCCCACCCAACTGGTGTGGAGTTAATCACCTTGCCCGTCTCTTACCTGATGTCCTCGTGGTAGGTAATCTGACTTATTCTCACCCCTATTACCCACATGTGCAACGCCCCATTCATTCCTGTGTCCATCGTGGATCTGAGCCCAAAGCACGAGTCAGGATAAAACAATGGGACAAAGGTGTGGGAGCTGTTATTCCCATGTGGGCTCTTCCTAAATTGGCTCATTACATTGATGATACAGCTGTAGATTTGGAGGATGGAACCAAGTCGGTGACAGAAGGCTTTGGTGCAGTTTCTGTGGAAATCAAAGCCCTCAGAAATTTGACCTATGTAGTTGATCACTCAAACGAGCTTCTAAGTCACCAATTTAATGGCGACACCACCCCCCCCACTGAAGGATTTGACCTTTGGAACTGGCTCACCTCTGGCCCATGGGGGCAGATTTTCCTTAAAGTAGTGACCCCATTCCTTGCCGTCTGTGTTGTTCTCTGTTTGTGTTCCTGCTGCCTTGTTCCTCTGATCAGGAACAGGATTTCCTCCAGACTCAGTCCCACCCTCCTGACCTATCAGCTGGTCCCCACTGACTCTAAACCTGTCCCTCAGACCCCTTTTGACCCCTCCCATTTCTCTGACTCCGACTGAGACACCGTCTTTGAAGCTCCCAGCCGGTTTGTAAATACGTTGTTTTCACTTCCTCATCAGCTTGCTCATACTGTGTGCCTTTTGCACACCAAAAAAAGCGGTTCCATTCTGGACATGCAGATTTTCTACTTCCAGACTGTGACGTCTCATCTGAAACCTGTGAGGGTGTCATGTGACTGATGTTGAATTCTGTGAAGGTCTAACCATATGTTATTGTTACTATATCTGACATATTTTATTTTTACTATTTTATACTAATGTTGTTATGATAGATGATATTTTTGTGTATTTTTGTGTATAGGAAGTCACATATGGGCTTTCATTTGGTGCCGTGACCTCTGACCTAGAGTGACCTTGAAAGGTCAAACAAATGTCAATTAAAGTCTTTAAACATGCTGTTGGAAAACAAGACCCTTGGCTCTACATATATATGTACATATATAATATACACACTACCAGTCAAAAGTTTGGACTCACCTGGTTTTTCTTTATTTTTATGACTGTTTCCGTTGTAGATTCTCACTGAAGGCATCAAAACTATGAATGAACACATATGGAATTATGTAGATAAAAAAAGTGTGACCTAACTCAAAGCATATGTTTTATATTTCAGATTCTTCAAAACAGCCACATTTTGCTTTTATTACTGCTTTGTACATTCTTGGCATTCTCTCGATGAGCTTCATGAGGTAATCACCTGAAATGTTTTCCAAAAGTCTTGAATGAGTGCCCAGTGATGCTGAGAACTGGTTCACCATTTGTGGTCCACCTCATGTCATTTAAATGAGAAGGTGAGTCCCAACTTTTGACAATGTGTGTATGTGTGTGTGTGTATGTATATATATATATATATACAGTATATATATATATATATATATATATATATACACACACATATAAATATATATATATATATATATATATATATATATATATATATATATATATATATTCTCTGTACATTTTTGTGGTATTTTTTAGGACTTCTTGTATGATTTTTTTTTATCGCTGCCTTACTGTTGTATTGTTTTACTATGATGCAGATTGACCTCAGATGAAGACAGCAATCTGAATGTCCAACATGTATCAGTGAATAAATTCCCTTTAATACTTTTCCATCTTTAATCCTCCATATTTGCTCCTTTTACTCTGTCTGTTCATTATTATTATGACTTGTATTTACACCTCCTGATTCATGTCCAATGAACAGTTCTATTAAAGTGTGTGTGTGAACAGTTGTGTGTTTTCCATGACAGCATTAACAGGTTTGATCAGGTTAAAAATGCAAAAAAATGTTTATGACCAAAATGAACAAAGATGGGCCCAGCTGAGGTCAACTGAACCATAACTGTAACAGAACAAAACTGACCTAAACAGACAATGAACAAAGGTGGAATAAACAGAAGGGGATTAACCCAAATCAAACACGGGGGCGGGGGGGGCATTACACTAAGAAATTAAACCAAACCATGAACTTAGTCAAAATAACAGAAAAAAACAATAATTATAACTACACACAAAATACTAAGTGTCTGA
Source organism: Sphaeramia orbicularis (assembly GCF_902148855.1). Taxonomy (NCBI): domain Eukaryota; kingdom Metazoa; phylum Chordata; class Actinopteri; order Kurtiformes; family Apogonidae; genus Sphaeramia; species Sphaeramia orbicularis. The sequence continues at coordinate 51,855,952 of NC_043964.1, forward strand.
AATAAATGTGATGTAACCTAATAATTAAAGGTGGTGTATGTAGGATTGTGGCCCAAACTGGAACTGCAATCACATTCAAATCCTGTAGAGCAGGGGTGTCAAACTCAGATCCTCGAGGGCCGGTATCCTGCATGTTTTAGATGTTTCTCTCTTCCATCACACCTGGAAGCCATTACATCGTTATCAGGCTTCTGCGGAGCATGATGATGAGCTGAGCATTAATTGAACCAGGTGTGGAAGGAAGAGGGAAAGGGAGTTTGACACCTGTGCTGTAGAGCGTGGTATCCTCTGCTCCTCCCCCCAGACTAGGGGTGGACAGATCCAGCTTGAGCGTCCACTACTAGTGTTTCCACTAATCCTGTCCACCACACCATAAATTTAAAACAAAAAAATCATCACCAGACTTATTCTACATCAGTCTAATATAGAACAGAACAGGACAAACGTCCTGCCCACTCAAATGAAAGTTTACACAGATTCAGGAGATAGAGAAAAATGAGCCTTAAGTTTAACTTTTACTTCCACAAAGTACAAGTGGCACGGATCACTACTGTACCCCCCCACCACCGCCACCGAACCACAGATGGCGGACTACTGAACCCCCCCACCCTTTCGGATTACACACCGCTACATGCAGAGGTCACTTCCACGGAAAACACTGAACTACAAGGAGCTACCATGGACAGAGACAAGTCCTACACCGGTACCAGGTCTGTTCACCAGTACTCAGCCTCTTCACCAGGGCCAGGAGAAAAGACCGCCGGTCTGGGACTGGGTGCAGACCACAGCCTGGCTCTCAGTGGTTCTTACGGTGGTCAGACTGAGGCAGAGCCGGCGTTGGTCTTCAAATTCTTCTCCTCTTTCATCCGTCTCCATGTTTCTAAATCATCTTCTATTCAGATCCTTGTTTTGTTTCTCACTTTGTCACGTTGACATATTTGGGAATAATCAGAGTCCTTTTAGGTTTATTAAGGTCAGACATTTGTGATCAGAAATGTTCCAGCTGCAGCTCAGTGGAACTGCCAACCTGGATGAACAAAGGTACTGACTCTGTGATTGGCAGACAGGTGATGGGCGGAGCCTCAGACCAAAACACACAATGACAACAGAAACATTATTTGGGGCTGACACTGAGCTTTTCAAATGTCAATATTCTGTGTGGACTACTACTGTCAGTGAGCTCAGGATTTGAAATGAACAGGATTCCTTCATGTCTGCTGACAGTCAAGGCCATTTTAGAATGACTGAGAACAGAATTCGCCCATCAGTCTGCTCCTCTGTCTGGGAACTCAAGAAACAAGTGTCAGTAAATCCTTCAAACAGACACTAGTATGTGTGCACCCAAATGAGTGTGTTTAAAGAAATACTTCTACTAAACTGTGTGATGCACTTATGAACTGGAACTGAAGAAACACAAAGTCAGGAGAGAACAAAAACTACTAACACTAGGTTGTGGTGGATAAGGGGTCCACCCATAGGTGGAGCTAGGGCATCAGGAATGGGGAAGTGAAATTTCATGAGACAAAACCAGTGTTTCTCCAGCAGCAGCAGCAGACTGACACTTATAATAGTAAAGGCTTCATGTTGGAAACATGAGCCAATGAACCCTATTACTGAGCAGAACACTGACAATGACACCAGTGTTTCCTATTGGCTGATATTATTGATGATGTCATCAAACTGAGATGGAGCAGCAGAAGAATTCATTCATTCTTTACACAGATTAATACTCATAGGGTCAGATCTACTAAAGGTTTATGGGCCAGATCTAGTAGTAGGAGAGAGAGAGAGAGAGAGAGAGAGAGAGAGAGAGAGAGAGAGAGAGAGAGAAAGAGAGAGAGAAGGAGAGCGCAGGAGAGGGAGAGAGAGAAAGAAAGAGCGAGAGAAAGGGAGAGAGAGAGAGGGAGAGAGAGAGAGAAGGAGAGAGGGAGAGAAATAAAGAGAGAGAAAGCGAGAGAGAGAGGAGAAAGAGAGAAGAAGAGAGAGAGTGGGAGAGAAAGAGGGAGAGAGAGAAGGTGGGGGGGCAGAGAGAGAGAGACAGGAAGAAAGAGAGAGAGGGAGAAAAGGTGAGAGAGAGAGAGAGAGAGAGGGGGAGAGAGAGAGAAGGAGAGAGATGGGGAGAGAAGGAGAGAGAGAGAAAAAGAGAGAGAGAGGGACATAAAGAAAGAGAGAGAAAGAGAGAGAGGAGAGAGAGAGAAGAAGAGAGAGAGTGGGAGAGAAAGAGGGAGAGAGAAAGAGGGAGAGAAGGCGAGAGAGAGAGCGAGAGAGAGGGAGAGAGAGAAAGAGAGAGAAGGAGAGAGAGAGAAGGATAGAGCAGGAGAGAGAGAAAGAAAGAGAGAGAGAAGAACAGAGAGAGAGAGAAAGAGAGTGAAAGAGAGAGAGAGAGAGGGAGATTTTATCACAGTTATTTCTAATGAATGAAACTTAAATACAGTCATATTCATCTATAATTTTTTTATTGGCTTATTACATTTGAAAACTGGCAAATTTATGACGTTATCAGTCATTATTACGTTATTGGCTTCAACAAACTCAAACGTCCACCTTTAACCCTTACAGACCCAATTTAATTTCAGTTTTTCATTGTTTTCAGTCTTTTTTTTGGGGTGGGGGGTGGGGGGGGGGGGGCTTTCTGGACTTGGAAGCTCCTTTTAAAATGACCAAGATAAAACAAGTGTCCAGCAGCAGCACATATGAATACAGATATGAGCAGATCCCTCATGAGGTCAGATTAGACAAAGGCCAGGACACTTTATTAGTCCAGTCCAATTCATACACAGGACAATTCACAGAGCTGTCCACAAATGGAAAAGAGACAGGTTCAAAACACACTAGTACAATGAAAACAGCAGCAATCAAACACCAAGAATAATCAGTGAAACTAAAGGCAAAGGTCAGAGGTCAGATGGAAGCCTTTCAGTTGTTCTGTGTCCAGTTGAACAGAGCCGTTTTCAGCCTGGACTTCAACACTGTCCCAGTCCAGGTCTGTCTCACTGTTCCACAGTTGAACTCATGGAACTGAAACGCACCTTCACCTGTTTAGTCCTGACTCTGGGCTCCAGCATGAGACCAGTCCATGAGGTTCTCAGGGTCCCACATGGTTCATAAGGGACCGACATATCCCAGACTTTGGACTTTGGTGCTGGACCATGGACAGACTTGTAGACCAGCAGAGCTGTTTTCCAGTCTATGGTGTGAGCCACATGAAGCCAGTGCAGATGTTCCTCCCACTGATCCAGATGTGGGACAGCTCAGTAGGTAATACTACTGACTGTGGTGCAGGACACTGGGCTGGGAATCCCACTAGGGGACACAGCTGAACCATTTGACCCATGATGATCATTTGAGTTCATTTGCACATGTTGCGTTGACCATCAACTGTATTCTGACTCTGAGGTTGAACTGGACGAGGCATAGGTTACAGTTGAATGGATCTGCTGAACTGCACTGGACCTTCTGCATGCTGCTTTGAATTGTGCAAATAAAGAACTGGTTATTGTTGCATTCAAGATTCAAAGATTCAATTTCCAAAGATTCAAAGATTCAAGATTCAAAGATTTGAGAGTCAATGATTTAAGATTCAATGATTCATGATTCAATATTCAAAGATTCAAGATTCAAGATCGAAAGAACCATGATTCAAAGATTCAAAATTCAAGTTTCAATGATTTAGAATTTAAGATTGAAAGATTAAAGATTCAATTATTCAAAGATTCAAGATCCAATGATTCAGGATTCAAAGATTTAAAGATATGAGATTCAATGATTCAAAGATTCAGGATTCAATGATTTCGTATTCAAAGTTTCAAAGATTGAAGATTCAAAGAATCAAGATTCAACAATTCAAAGGGTCATTATTCAAACATCCCTCCATCCATCTTCTTCTTTTCCCGGTCCTGGTTCAGGACTCATCAGTCTAATCATGGATGCCCAGACTCCTCCCTCTCCTCAGACTCCTCCTCCAGCTCTTCCAGGGGGACCTGAGGGTGTGCCCAGACACCCTACAGAGGAAACTCAAAAAAAAAAGAAAAAAAAAAAAAAAAAAATCAAGATTCAAGGATTCAAAAATTCATGATTGAATATTCAAAGATTCAAGATTCAATGATTCAAGATTCAAAAGTTCAGAGAATCGAGATTCTGTGATTTGAGATTAAATGATTCAAATATTCAAGAGTCAAACATTCACAATTCAAAGACTTAAGATTAAATACTTCAAAATCCAAATATTCAAAGATTCATGATTCAAAGATTCAAGATTCAAAGACTGATGATTCAATATTCAAAGATTCAAGATTCAATGATTCAGGATTCAAAGATACAGAGATTCGAGATTTAATGATTTGAGATTAAATGATTCAAAGATTCAAGAGTCAAAGATTCACAATTCAAATATTCAAGTTTAAATACTTCAAAATCTAAAGATTCAAGATGTAAAGATTCAAGATAAAAGATTCAAAATTCAAAGTTTCAGGTTTCATGATTCAAAGATTCAAGATTCAAGTTTGTAAGCTTCAAGATTCAGAGATTCAAAAATGTAAAGATTCAAAGTTTTAAGATTTTATGAATCAAGATTCAAAGATTCTAGATTCAAAAATTCAAGATTCAAAGTTTAATGATTCAAAGATTCAAAGATTTAAAAAAATCAAGATTTAAGGTTCAAAGATTCATGATTCAAACATTCAAGACTCAAGATTCAAAGATTCAATGTTCAAATATCCAAAGATCCAAGATTCAAAGATTCAGTTATTCCAGATTCAAAGCTGTAGAAGTGCAGATCCCATACAGAAGGACATTCCAGTAGTGGAGCCTTGAGGAGACAAAGGTGTGGACAAGCTGGAAAACCTGCTCCGTTTACAAATGTTTTTCAAATGCTCCAGAAAAATGGCTCCTAGAGAACCAGCACTGCCAACACTAATCTGCATTCTAGTGTGGATGGCACAGACTCCAGTCTGGTCCAACAGATCCACTACTGGACTAATGTGTGCACACATGGACTGGATCAACTGTCTGGGTTAGTTCCACTGAAGAGTTTACATCAAGAGTTTTTACTTGTTCTTTTTTCTATGTCTGGTTTGTAATTGCACAATTAGCCTATTTATCTATTTATTTATCTATTTATTTTTATTTATTTATTCTTCCTGCTTATTTTTCCTTCTCTCTCTTCTTCTCTTTCTCTCTTTTCTATCTTATTCTTGCTCTAGTAAAGTTAGTGTGTTTTTAGAATGTATTGTATGTATTGAATGTATTTTCTGTATTTGGATGAAGCTGTTCAATCTGAACAGACTTTTCTGTATCTGTCATGTTTAACGGTTTTCTTCCAGTATATTAGGACTTTGTAATCTAAGTGATGTTTGTTCTGTTGGTCGTTTGTCCAGGACAACAGATGAAAATGAGCTTCTCTGCTAAATCTGGTGCATGCATCTTGTTCTTTGTAACTAATGCCAGTACACACTGTCCTGGAACTAAATAAATACATACATACATACAAATGCACAAAAGGCAAGTTGCCGATAAACTGGACAGATCTAGTCTTTATAACTGATGGGGGGAGGCTCCGTTCTATTTCTTCCTAATCTGCATGTTCCACCACTAAACTAATACAAACTTCACATAATTTAGGACCAACTTCTACAAAAACTCTGCTCCCCATTTGATCAACTCTACTGCTTCTAGAACCTGTGGATTCCCATGGGTCAACTCCTTTATATATGTGTCTTTTTCTGTTGGATTGATCATTTGTTTGCTGCTCCTTTTTCTTTGACTTAAATGCAGTGACTTTAATCCCCAATAATTTCCCCCTGGGATGAATAAAGTATTCTGATTCTGATTTGGATTCTATTTCTTCTGTTTCTGACTTCAGCCTCGTCCACAGGCTGCTGCTTCAAATATAAATTGCACAACAGGAAACAGGTAACGGAAATTAAAACAGTTTTTCCGCTCTCATGAGGGGGTTTTTTGAGATGTTTTGATACAGAAGTGTCGCATAAAAGTGTCATAGAAACTCATTTAGTGCATTTTCACACATCTGTTCCAACACCGTGGAGGTTTGGCATGAAACTCAGTGCCTCCATCTTCCTTAAACCAGTGTGTTGCTAGAACTATACAGTATTTATGAGAATTACAACATGTTGCAGCATGGGACTGGACTAGAACCACGCATCAGAAGCCAAACACTCTTCAGTGGAAACACCTACAAGTAGCACTTTGATGAATTTGTACAAAAATCGCTTTTATTTTGTGGAAAACTGTAATGAAAACCAAGCTATTAAAAGTAAAGTTAAGAATAAACAAACTCACTAAACACAAGATAGACCTGAGAAACTTCAGATGGACGGACAGATGATTAAACCTGTTACTGTTGCTATGACAACCCTGTTTCTGACTCCATGAATCCAACAGTAACGTCCAAAAGTCTGACCAATGAGACAGATGTAGTGTTTGACCTTTGACCTGTTCCTGTGGTCTGATGGTCTGGGCTCAGTGTGACAGAGCACTGACACGTTCAACACTGAACACAGTCACTCACAGACGGTGACACTGACATTTTGGATCTGACACCTGGAAAGTCCCCAGATGTGAATGTGACGTGTGACGGACAGAGCCTCAAAAACAGACCCACCATAATAATGGGATTCAGGTGGTCTGTCCTGGTGCAGTGGTGCATTGTGGGTGTTGAGTGTGCAGCTGGACTGAGCACAGTTGGATTTAGTAGCAGTAGATGAGTTCCTTCAACCACTACGTTTCCATCCACACTCAGATGTGGCTCATTTCAGAACTGGGGGTACATTTTGTGTCTCCCAGATACACCCATTGTTTTTTCTCCCCAGACAAATCTTTATTGAATCAGTTTTTAATAATACTACTAATTAAATTAAACTTCAACAAATAATAATGCTTTTTTTTGTATATTTTTGACCAAATGTATACAGAAAATATTAACCTAAGAAGTCCCACCCCATCCAAAATGGACTGTCTTTGGCTCAGGATTCATACATTGAACTTGAATTAAAATGAAATAATTTTACATGATTGTCATTTTTTCGTGCTCACTCTAAAAACACCAACAAAATCAATTGCAGAGAATATCTATTTTCTGTATTACATGAAATTTCAATATTAAATAAATATGTTTTTTGTCTGTCTGTACCAGTGGATCCAAACCTTTTTTGGCTCGTGACCCCATTTTAGCATCACACATTTCTGGTGACCCCACACTTTCAAAACAGATACTGTTTTTTTGCTGAAATTAATTTAATTTTCCTTGGTCAGGATATGTACAGTCAGTCCAGCTTGTATTTAAAAGGCTAACAATTAAAACTGAACAAACGAGAACTCAAAATGTGAACTATGAAAGAGCTGCAGCATCTGAACCGTTAGGGGTCTGAGCCTATTTTGGCTGTTTTTGAGTTCTTTTGATTTTGTCTTTATATACTATATAAATAAATGTTTACTATACCCATGTTTGGGATCTTCTTTTTCAGCACAACTTCATCTATCTCATCTGCCTATTATTTTTTTTCACTTTAACTACGATATCAACACAAAAGGCCAAAAAACACAAAAAAATACAAAATCCGGTTTGAAAAATGCATATAATTTATTGCATAAATGACACAAAGATGCTTAATGAACCTTTTCAAAGACTTTAAAAGTGAATATTGTTTCCAAATATTAAGTGTATAAAATCAAAATTATAATAAATTAAAAATATACTCAAATATTTGACCTAAAAGCATATCTTTACATAGGTGTTTTCTCTGGTTTTCTCAATCAATTACTAGAAATTTCAGGCGACCCCATTTGAATTCCAGGCGACCCCATGTAGGGTCCCTACCCCAAGGTTGAAAAACACTGGTCTATATGTTCTGGTCGCCTCTGTTATCTCTGTTATAAAACTCCATAAAAGTCTCCAAAGCATTCATATAAAAACATGAGACCTGCATCCTGTGATGTCACTTCCTCTGGCAGAAAACATGTTGAAGGCGCTAAGGTAGATCATTTTTCTACTCCCATTATTTTGTACAAATTGTTTAGGATACACCAATAGTAGATTAATTGCTTGTCAACTTTGTTATTGTTAAATCATAGTGAATCAATCATGAAACTTAAAAAAAAAAAAAAAGAAAAAAAGATCAAATCTGTAAAAATTCTACTTTTAGACATGCCATGTGGTATCTCATTTTCATCGAGCACATGGAGTTAAGGTCAAAAATGGAAGAAAATGTCAACTCTGTTAATGCTTTAATGATAACAGAGTTGACAGTGACTTACACAGTCAAATGCTTCAAATCTTATTTGAGTATTTTACTTTTAATATACACACGTATATTCACTTTTATTATAGATGCTGAATCATTTTACTGTCAAAGGTGTGATGCTGAAAGTACGGACCCAGAACCCAAATGCAGAACTAGGAGGCGGATGTAAAAGTTTACAGAGTTTATTATGTACAGGTAGTACAAATATAAAGATTGTGATAATTAACAGGATCTTGAGGACAGCAGCCAAGGAAGTCCTCGAGGGATTCGTCCTCTGGGCAAGGGGCACGAACCCACGGTTAGACTCCGGGTTTTGAGTTGGCACCCCGACTAGGGAGAAGCAGAGGGAGGTCAGGGACGGAAACAGGTCATGCACGGGAGAGCAAACAGACAGGCAACAGGACATAAGGGTAAGACAAGTTCACGTACCAAAAAACCAGGCGTAGACGTCAAAAACCAGGGAGGCAGACAAAACCGACAGGGAGCAGGCAAGAACAGGAAAAACAGGATGACAAAACGGGTCGAAGCACAGGTAGGCAAACGAACAGACAGGATCAAAACGCTGGTAAGTAAACTGCGAGAGATTATGAACTGGCGTCTGACCAGGGCAAAGGACAGGGTATAAATACACAAAAGGGAGGGAAGACAATGAGACACAGGTGGAACACATCAGGGCGGAGTCAGGTAATCAGGGAAAAGGTGAACACGAACCAGGAAGGGAAGTAAAGACAACAGACAAGACACATGAGGAAAACTTAACAAAATAAAACAGGAAGTGACAGACAAACATGAAAACAGACTAATGTCTGGTGGCGGACTTCACAAAAGGAACATCAGTGCTGTTTTTTATTCGGGTTGTCAGTGTGATCGTATGGAACTGAACTGTCCAGTGTGTTGGGTCTTAAAGGCACATTCTGTCATTTATACATGCCTTTAAATAAACGTGCACTTTTTAGCAACAGATTTTGGTAAAAATTTAGGACTTCTAGATGGGCAATGTTGTCTTTTTGTTCTGACCATAACTGATCTGATGCCCACCATAACTGTAAACACAAGCCTGTTTTTCTATTCCTTCTATTAAAACCTCTGTCTTCTTTGTTTGATGCTATGACAGGGGTGTCAAACTCAGTTGAAATGAGTCATGTGACTAGAACTCCACATTAGACACTTCCATTTTCTACATTCAACCTTTTTGGAAATGACTGAATCATTGCGTCCAGAAAACAGCTGTTGGATGGACAGTCAGTGGTGGGCTGTCAGGGCCTGCAAGGCCTTCTCTGCTGGCCTAAAAAAAATATCTGAATCACAGACTGATGTTAATTCTATTTTGTCCATGAATACGTATTCAATAAATCCAAATGGTCTGTGTGCTTCCTTTCAGAGCTTTTCCTCTGGTTGTGCTGCTTCCACTCATGGATTTTCATATTAAAGCATTGAACCAATCACATTTCATCATTTGTTGCCAGGCAGGGTCACAGTCACAGAAATCTGCCAGGAGGCCTTCACAGTCACTTCCACGTTCCCTCGAGCAAAACAGAAGTGGAGATGAAACTGTTGCTTCAACCAATCAGATTTAGAGTTGGCGACACCAGGGCCCTCTAGCAGGCGTACGGTGATGTCAGCGTATTCACACCCTGTGATTGGATAGTCAGAGAGCGGATTAGCCAAAGCCAGCAAACTGCATCTGTAGTGAGCTGCACCAACACCAGTATAGTTGTGTTGGTTTAACACAGTGGTTCTAAACCTGGGTTCGATCGAACCCTAGGGGTTCGGTGAGTCAGTCTCAGGGGTTCGACGGAGGTCAGGACACACACTCGACTCATTAGTCGGGTGTGTGTGTCGGGCTAGGTCCGTGTATGTAAACAAACGGCTTTGGAGACTCTTTCTCTGATTGACATCCAATATACGCGGTGTATTGTTGTTGCTTATAGCACTGCAACACAAAGGAACAGACTTTGCTGTGAAAATGACATGACAGTGGCACTTGCCAAGGTGAAGCCACACATTTCTGAACTGGTCTCTCAAAGGTAACAGCAGAAGTCACACCGATTTGCAGTAAATATTCATTATTATTGTAGCCTGATGGAAATTAGGTGATGGGTGTGTGTTAAAATGTTAAAAATGATAAATAGCATAAATACAATAAGTTCATTATTGGAATACATAAGGTTAAAAATTAAAACCATTTCAGTGTGGTAGTATTAAAACAGGTCATGTCTTTGTGAAAAGGTATGGAATTTGTTGAAAGTTCATGCACTGTATTGGTTTTGTTCTTTGAACACAGTGATGTTAATGCACGGTTCATTTTGTGCACCAGTAAAACATATACCTGTGTCTTGAATTTGAAAAAAATCATATTTTATTTTTTAATAAAGAAGGGTTTGGTGAATGTGCATATGAAACTGGTGGGGTTCAGTACCTCCAACAAGGTTAAGAACCACTGGTTTAACAGCTGTTTAGTCCAAACACAACGGCTGAAGGAGGAGAAGAAATGGATTTGGTCGCAGATTTACTGTCAAAGCCATTTTCAAGACGGACTTTTCAATAAAAGCTGGACATCATTAAGAAAGGTCGGACAATTCCGAAGCTAGCAAGACAGTCACAACCAGGAAAAGGATTTGTCCGTCACTTTCACTCCACTAACTACGAGCGGTACCCCCGGTACCCACATGGATAATCTGTACAACAGAGGAGTTGAACTGTTTTAGAGGAAAGAAAGAAGGGTGGATTTGTGTACAAAGAATCAGAACTTTTGGTGAGTAAAATGTTGCTATTTTCCTCAATAATATTGCAAGTTTATGAGGTTATTATTGCTGCTTTTTTCTGTGTGTCAGCTGTAGCTGCAGTAGAAGGAGACTTGTGCACCCCAGGTTTGTTTATTCAGTAAAGGCATTTATTGTGGCTACACCAGTTATCTATCTGGGATGCAACGGCTCTTTATGCTGCATTTCTGCAGAATAAGATGGTTTTTATAACCATGAAATAGTTATTAAGGGGTGGATTGATTCAGATGGAGCACTACTGGAGGCCTAGGTGTGAAATGCACGGTCCACCACTGTCGACAGTGGAATATTACCGCCCAAATATGTGAAGGCATGTGACACAGAACACTAACCAAAGCACAGGAGATGAGGAGATAAGAATGAGGTTGATCTGACTGATGTTCTGATCAAAGATAGAGACAGTGAAGAAGACGACTGAGACAAGAGACCAGCACGGGACTGGACATGGACCACAGCGTGATGATCATCTCTATGTCCTTCTGGATCCAAGGTAAGAGGACGGGTCGACATGGTAACCATGGAGACGCTTCACCTCCGTGGTTACAGACGGGTCAGGGGTGTGTTTGATGTCAGTCATAGCGTGTGCTGATGGTCATGTGTCTGTCATGATGGAAATGAGGCTCAAACTGACTTTAGTTTAGGAGTTGATTAGGTTGTGTTATATGAACAAAGTGGTCGTTCAATGTGTTTCTAATATTTCCCATGTTTTCGTCTTTTTTGTCCATTTTCTAGAAGGTAATCTGGCAGATGTTCTCCACACTATCCTTTCTAATAACACTATTTCATTGACTCCACACACCTTTCCTTTATTCGGAGTTTTTTCAACTAAATTCCAACAATATATATATATATATATATTTTTCACAGTTTCTTATTCTACATTGTAAGCCCAGAATTTGTATTTACTAAAATGCTTTAATTACAATGCACTTAAATGATTTAAGTTTTATGATGTTACTATAAAATGTTCAGTAGTTCATTTGTAGACATAGTTCATTTGTAGACATAGTTCATTTGTAGACATAGTTGAAAGTATGAAAAAGTTTATGTTGAATAGAATTAAATCACTCAGTTTTAGTCATGACCACACCTTTTTATCTTCGCATTGCATTGTGGGTATTGGGCATGTTGTTGAAAATGTGTTCTTTTTCTGTGCAGGGGTTCAGCGGGGTTGTGGTGTTAGTGTTAATTTGGATTTAATGTGTGTATGGCAGTGTTTATTGGCCTTTTTGTGTTTGTTTTTGTATTTTTGTACAGCTGCACCATGACTCTCAGCCAGAGGAAGAACAATAGCTTTCCTGTTCGTCTATGACTGTTATTGTACAATGGAAATCTTAATATCTTGTCAAATTAAAAGCACTTCCTGTATGGGTAAATGTCATTGAGCTAACTTACACTAACTGCTATGATATATTCGCATGACTACTTTCATAACTATCTTGATCAGGAATAGAATTTTGAGTTTGATTAACTTAAAAAAAAGTTGTTTAATCAATGGTGAATTAATTTGGCTGCAATTGAGAAATTAGTCAGCGTAACTTAAAATGCTGAGTTGAATGGTTGGATGGTGGGGTTGATTTTACAACAGATTTAAAGTACAAATAACTTGTCTTTCAGTGTTTTCTACTTAATTGTTTAAATTCAATACATTTAGCATTAAAGTTGAACCTACTTAAACCAATTGATTACTCAATCATTACTCAAATCATTTAAGTGCAATCAATTGCCTCAAATTTTTTGAGTAAACTCTACTTATCCGGGCTTACAGTGTATTAGTGCGAGGTCCAGTGCATCCCAGATGGACCGCCCACTACTGTTTGATTGATAACTGTTGAACCAGACCAGTTGAACACAAATATTCCACAGAATAAAGGTCTAAATGCCATCTGAAACAGACTCAAAGGGAAAGATTTAGTTTAAATATTTTTACACGAAAAATGTCCAAAACTACTGCATCACAGATGGATAAAAAATGAACGTCTGAAGTTCCTCTGACATTTTCATCCTCAAATGTATTCAGTGTAAACCTTAAACCCTCTATTTTACAACCCAATAATTGATTATAGAGATAAAAAAAAATATGATCAATCCCGAAATAGAAAGTTTAGACAAATGTCAGCGTCACAGATGGACAACAAAAGAAAATGTAAAATTAAACTTTTTTTATTTCAATTATCAATATCATATACACTTTTTTATAATATTTACAACATATAAATAATACTAACATTATATTCACATGTATTTTGCACAGATATATACATTTAATAATTTAAACACTGTGTGTTTAGAATATGACATGAATAATATAATAGTTAAATATCAGTGTATTTGAATAAATGGAGTTTATTTATAGAGTTTATAAAATGAACCCAGAATGACGACACTAAACTGAGTCACTGTACAAGCATTCACACTCACTAAAATACTCACTATTTATATATATGTCTTATATTTAGATTCTTTTCTCCAGTGTTTCTGTTTCATCTTTTTACTCTTGTATATTTCTATTCTCCAGTCTTTCTTCACGGGTGTCCTCCACACCAGGGGGTGGCTGTGGTTCCTTCTTGGGGTCTGCTCCTCCCTGGTGGGGTGGGGGTCCCTGCCGCCCACATGTGCTGGTGGTTTGTCCCTCTCTCTCTCTCTCTCTCTCTCTCTCTCTCTCTCCGGTCAGGATGTGGCTCTAGGTTGGTGGTGCTGGTGTCTGGGGGCGGAGCCTGCCTCCTGGTATGGATGGCTCCCTGTGATAGCCCCTCCTCTTTTACTTCCTGCTCCTCCTGTGTTCAGTCTGTTTGTGTGTGTGTGTGTGTGTGTGTGCATAAGTCCTAACATCCCCACACCTCCTCTTTCACTTCCTGTTCTCAGTCAGTCTTTTTCTGCGCTGTTATTAGCACATATCAGCACTGGTGTGTGTGTGTGTGTGTGTGTGTGTGTCTACACAAATATATAAAACATATATTTACTACATAAATATCCACATTAATAGAGATACATATGACATTTAAACAGATATGTAAAACATATATACTCTATGTAAATATTCATATTAGTAAACATATGTATGACATCTATACAAACATATATACACACAGACACACACACACACATATATACAATAAACATATTCGCAACATGTATATAAATATATAAAACATATATATACTACACAAATTTCCATATAAAAATCAGATATACTACATCCATACAAATATATAAAACATATATAAAGTCTGGTTTTGATCAACTCTATGTGTAAAGTGTCATGACATAACTTTTGTTATTATTTGGCGCTATGTAAATAAAATTTGATTGGTTGATTGAATGAATTTGATATATACACTATATAAATATCCATATTAATAAACATATACTACAGCTATAGAAATATATAAAAGATATACATAGCACATAAAGATCAATATTACTAAACATATATATGACATTTATACAAATATATAAAACATACTTTATGTGTGTGCATGGATGTATGCATGTATGTGTGTATGTGTGTGTGTATGTATGTATGTGTGTTTGTATGCATGCATGTGTGTATGTGTGTGTGTTTGTATGCATGCATGTGTGTATGTGTGTGTGTGTGTGTATGTACAGTCTTCCTCAAAATTATTCATACCCCTGCCATATTTTTGTAACTTTTTGTTTTTGTGATGAAATGAATGAGTTTTGTCAAGTTTGTTTGTGGCTTATATGTGATACACAAGTGAGGAAATAAGAACAAATGATACTTGGAGAAATACTTTATTTCAGGAGTATTTTATTAGAGGATTTCGAAAAAACACCATGTTCAAAATTATTCATACCCTAGGTTTATTAAGTCCAAAGTCTTTTCTTAATAGTCAGTAGAATAGCCTTTGTTCTTGATAATGGTTCCTGTAAGTGTCCACAGGTTCTCTTCTGTCTCCTGTGGGGTTTTGGTCCACTCTTCCAGGACCAAAGCCTCCAGCTGGGTCCGGTTGGATGGTCTCCTACCCATCACGCTAGTCTTTGGCTCCCTCCACAGATCCTCTAAATCAGGGGTGCCCAACCCTGGTCCTCGAGGGCTACTATCCTGCATGTTTTAGATGTATCCCTCTCCCAGCACACCTGACGGTCATTATCAGGCTTCTGCAGAGCCTGATGATAGGCCTATTATTTGAATCAAGTGGGTTGGAAGAGGGATACATCTAAAACATGCAGGATAGTAGCCCTCGAGGACCGGAGTTGGGCACCCCTGCTCTAAATGATTTAGGTCAGAGCTTTGACTGGGTCATGTCCTTGAACCACTACCGCACTACCTTGATGGTATGCTTGGGGTCAGTGTCCTGCTGGGACGTCCAGTCAGGACCAATCTAGAGTTTCTCAGCAGACACTTCCACATTGTCATCCAGGATGTTGATATAATCCTCCTTTTTCATGATGCCCTGTATCTTGATGAGGTTCTCGGTGCCACTAGCAGAAAAGCAACCCCATAGCATTATGTTGCTACCACCATGCTTGATGGTTGGGCTGTGTTCAGCTTGCGTTCTTCTCCTTGCTTCCTTCAGATGCAGTCAACATCCATGTGGCCAAACAACTCCATCTTTGTTTCATCAAATCACTGGATTGATGACCAAAAGCTTGGATCTTGGTTAAGAAGAGCTCTAGGAAATGCCAGATGAGCCTCCTGATGTTTCAGCCTGAGTCATGCCATCTTCCTGTGTCTGCATCCATGGAGAACTCCTTTGTGCAATACTGGCTGGATGGTTGTCTGTGATACCTTCATACCTCGGTTATTTTGGTGGCAACATAATGCTATGGTTATAACCTATAATGCTAGGATGCTTCTCTGCTAGTGGCACTGGAAACCTCATGAAGTTACAAGGCATCATGAATTTAACATAATTATATCAACGTCCTGGATGACAGCGTGAAAGTGCTGAGAAACTCTAGACTGGTCCTGTTTGGATGTCCCAGCAGGACACTGACCCCAAGCATACCACCAAGGTAGTGCAGTAGTGGTTCAAGGACATGACCCAGTCAAAGTCCTAACCCAAATCATTTAGAGGATCTGTGGAGGGAGCTAAAGATCAGAGTGATGGGTAGGAGACCATCCAACCGGACCCAGCTGGAGGCTTTGGTCCAGGAAGAGTGGACCAAAACCCCACAGGAGACAGAAGAGAACCTGTGGACACTTACAGGAACCATTATCAAGAACAAAGGCTATTCTACTGACTATTAAGAAAAGACTTTGGACTTAGTAAACCTAGGGTATGAATAATTTTGAACGTGGCGTTTTTTAGAAATCCTCTAATAAAATACTCCTGAAATAAAGTATTTCTCCAAGTATCATTTGTTCTTATTTCCTCACTTGTGTATCACATATAAGTCACAAACAAACTTGACAAAACTCATTCATTTCATCACAAAAACAAAAAGTTACAAAAAATGGCAGGGGTATGAATAATTTTGAGGACGACTGTATGTGTGTATGTGTGTATGTTGTATGTATGTATGTGTGTGTGTGTGTATGTGTGTATGTATGTGTACGTGTGTATGTATGTGTGTATGTATGTATGTGTGTGTGTGTAGGAGAAGGGGTGGGATGAAATAAGTTCTACTTCCTCCCACTCTTTTCAAATGTGTGAATAAAGTCAGACTTTCTTTTCATGTTTATTTATATGTTTTTTGTTTTCTTACAGTCTGTTTTATGTCGAAGGACAAAGTAGTGGTGGTGGGCTGTGGTGGGGGTCCCAGCGGCTTGTGTTGCTTTGGGCTCCGGTTGGTGCTGGGGCTTTGTTCAGCTGCCGTGCCTTGGGGGGACTCGCAGTGGTGCTTCGCTGCCTTGGGGCGGGTGGGGGGGGGGGTTGCAGTGTTCGGCCGCTGCTGGTGTGCTGGTCCTTGGGATCCTCATTGTCGGCCCCTGGTCCTTGGGGGGGGGGGGGGGGGGGGGGGTACGGTTGTGGATCCATGTCTGTGTTCTTCAGTGTCTTTCCTTGTTCTCTTTCTTTCCTCTGATGCAGTCTCTCTGTCACAGCAGATTCATGTGAACAGCTGATGTTGGCTGGATTTGGTTCTGGTGTTATTTGGGCAGTTGTTGTTTATGATATTAAGTTCATTTTTTCTTTTCTTATATTCATCATTTAATAGGTCTTATGTATTTTATTTTATTTTTTTGTAATTTTGTTTGTTTGTTTGTTTGTTTGTTTCTTCTTTCTTTCTATCTTTCTTTCTTTCTTTCTTTCTTTCTTTCTTTCTTTCTTTCTTTCTCTTCTGCCCAGTTTTACTCAGTTCTGGTTCTACTTATTGCTTCCTTTATAATTATCACCATGGTTCTTATTGTTGGTATTGTTGATATTTTCTTGTGAGGGTCTTTGCCACCTTTTTCTTCCTTGTTCTTCCCCCTTCACCCCTCCACCTTTAACCCTTAAAGACCCAAACGTCCACCTTTAACCCTCAATGACCCAAATGTTCACCTTTAACCCTTAAAGACACAAAGGTCCCCCTTTAACTCTTACAGGCCCAAACGTCCTCCTTTAACCCTTAAAGACCCAAACGTCCTCCTTTAACCCTTAAAGACCCAAACGTCCTCCTTTAACCCTTAAAGATCCATACGTCCTCATTTTTATAATTTATTGTTGACTTGATCTAATCACAAACACAATATAACTCAGCTGAGGATCCACACCCCAAGTCAGGAAATGGACCGAGAACATTCCAGTGCACATCACTTTTATGATCCTTGTAAACTGACCTTCAAACTATGGGTTCAACCCTTTGTGGGTTGGTCTTTAACTTAGCGTTATCTAAAAGGATCAAATAGATGCGGGGCCTTAACTCTAAGTAAACTTTTCCAACAATCAGTTTACCGTTATCACCTATATTTGACAACACTATGTGTGTGAATGTGTTTGTTCAGACGTGTATCTAGAAGAAGAACAGAACCTACTTAACTCTTGTTTAGACAGATGGTTCCTATCTAAACAAGCTGATCCCAAGAAATTTACAACTGACCAGTGAAACAAAGAAAATCTAGTGACACCAAACAATTCTGACCAATACTGACTAACATGTGATTAAACCCAAGAAGTCAACCATCCAAATTAAAATAATATTTCACTCAAAACCATTCAAAAGAATTTTGAAAAAAACACATATTTCATTTCCTCATTCTTGTAGGATGTGTTTTGTTGTTCATTGTTCACTGAGTGACACACCTGTCTATCATCACAGAAGAGATTATGGATACGGCAGCATGAGTGACTTTTGGAGGAACTGTTGTGGTCGATGGGCCAGTCTGATTTGATTAGATTTCATTTGAAAGAGTATAACATCTAAATTATATGTTGAACTGAAACACTAAGGTCCAATCCCAGTTCACCCCTTGGCCCCTCCCCCTTAGCCCTACCCCTCCATTTTGCATGTTCAGGTGAAGGGGTAGGGGTGTCCTGATTATCGATGAGTTGGAGGGGAGGGGCTAAGGGGGAGGGCTGTGTGATCCTTCAAATGGAGATTTTTGAGGACCACACTACAAACACAGGGGTCTGAGAAATCTGCCATAGTTCAGTTCCAATCATGGGTCAGATGGAGGTAAACACAGAAAAACAGAGCAGCAGTGACCAAAGAAACACGTAAATGGACAGATTTACTTCAGAAACTAGAAAAGCACTCAGAGAGCGCAGACCTCCGACAAGGAAGATCTGCCCCCCCGCCCCCCCCCCCCCAACCACCACCAAAATTTAATCATTTATTCCTTGTGCCAGTATCAACATTTTCTGAAAATTTCATGTAAATCCATCCACCCATAACTTTTTGAGTTATCTTGCTAACAAACAAACAAACAAACAAACCCTAGGAAAAACATAACCTCCTTGGCGGAGGTAACAACTGAATCATTTAATTTTCTGTTTAATGCTGTTTCATTGTGTTATAGATCGCATTTCTGCGTTTTGCGGTTGACAGACATAAACAGATGTCCAAAGCCCATGGAACACAGACGGTTCCAGCTGCTGACCACATGGAGAAGTCTGTCCCAAAGTTCAAACATCTGTTTATAGAAGCATCGATGACTGATGAAGGGTTGTCCCATTTCACAGGGGAATGTTTCAACCACTACCCCTTACAACTCCATTTCAAAGAGTAGTGCCAAGTGCAAGGGCTGAGAGGGAGGGGCCAAGGGGTGAACTGGGATGGGGCCTAAATGTGTGTGAATATGACAGTAAAAACTGTAATAAATCATGTCATGTGTTTTTTTTTTTTTTCATTTTTCTAGTGTGTCTCCTCTTCACCTCCTCTTTACCTGCTGCAGGTCAGTCCATTATCCTGTGTTCCATTTCAGTTCACACTGGGTCAAATTTTTAATATAATATTCTATGTATGTGATGTTTTGTGTCTGATAGGAGTTCAGATCAGACTGGTTGGTCCTGGTTCTACTCGGTGCTCTGGTAGGGTTGAGGTCTTCCATGGTGGTACCTGGGGAACAGTCTGTGATGATGGATGGGACTTAAATGATGCTCAGGTGGTTTGTAGACAGATGAACTGTGGGATGGCAGTGAGTGCCCTAAGCTCCACCCACTTTGGTCAAGGTTCTGATCCAATCTGGCTCGATGATGTGGCCTGTTCAGGAAATGAGAGTTCTCTGACTGAGTGTCCACACCCAGGATTTGGAACAGAGGACTGTGGACATGATGAAGACGCTGGTGTCATTTGTTCAGGTGAGAAATCCTTTTCCACTGTTGTCCATAAAGTTGGAATACAATACTTGGACCTTTCCTCATGAGATGCTTGTGCCAATGTGGTTGATTGTGAACAGATAAAGTGGAGCTGGGACTCAGTATGTGATCACCACCTGGTTAAAGATGATTAGTGACTGTATGAATAGGAACAAGAGGTTTTGCTGTTTTCACATCTAGAATTTGTGTGGATGCTATGTACCTCCTGTTCCTATTCCTGAGGTCTTTTGGTATATTTATATGTACATGTTTATGTTTCTATCTAAGTTGGGGGTGGGACTTATGTTTAGAAGGACAGTAAAAATGTACACACTGTATGATGCATCCATGTTATGATGTTGAAAATCCACAAATAAACTTATAATAAAAGTTATGAACAGAACTGGTGACAAAGAGCAGCACTGGTGGAGTCCAACCCTTACCGGGAACAGGTCCGACTTACTGTCGGCTACGTGGACCAGGCTGGCACTCCTTTAGAACATGGACTGAACGGTCGCTAACAAGGGGCCATCCACCCCGTACTCCTGGAACACCTCCCACAGGATCCCCCTGGGGACACCATCGTAAACCTACTCCAGATCCACAAAACACATGTGGACTGGATGGGTAAACTCCCATGCCCCCTCCAGCACCCTAGCAAGGGTAAAGAGCTGGTCCATGGTTCCACGTCTGGGATGAAAACTGCACTGCTCCTCCTAGATCTGAGGTTCAGCTATCGACCGTACCCTCTTCTCCTGTACCCTGGTGGAGACCTTACTGGGGAGGCTGAGGAGTGTGATCCCCCTATAGTTGGAACACACCCTCTGGTCCCCAATCTTTAAGATGGGGACCACCACCCCGGTTTGCAGCTCCAAAGACAGTGCCCCTGATGTTCACACAATGTTGCAGAGGCGTGTCAGCCACGATATTCCTGTAACATCCACAGCCTTGAGATACCCAGGGTGGATCTCATCAATCCCCCCGGCTCCACCTATGCAGAGTAGTTCCACTACCTCTGCAACTTCTGCCCCGAAGATTGGTCCATCTGTCTCCTGGTCTCTCAGCTCCTTTTCTTCCATGTGTTCCTCCATGTGTTCGTGGGATTGAGGAGCTCCTCAAAGTATTCCTTCCACCGCCTGACTACATACTCAGTTAAAATTCTTCTTCTTCTTCTTCTTCTTCTTCTTCTTTTCTTCTTCTTCTTCTTCTTCTTCTTCTTCTTATTATTATTATTATTATTATTATTATTACCTACGCCAAGGAGGTTCTGTTTGTGTCGGCATTGGTTTGTCTGTCTTTCTTTCTGTTAGCAAAATAACTCAAAAAGTTATGTACAGATTTGGATGAAAATTTCAGGAAATGTTGATACTGGCCCAAGGAACAAATGATTAAATTTTGGTGATGATCGGGGGTGGGGGCACTGATCTGCCTAGATGGAGGTCTGCGCTCTCTTTTCTAGAAAAGCACTCGTAGAGCGTAGACCTCTGCCAAGGCAGATCAGTGCCCCCAACCCTGATTGTCACCAAAATTTAATCATTATTAGTATTATTAGTTTTATTATTAGTATTAATTATTATTATTAATATTAGTTATCTTGCTAACAAACAAACACGCACACACGCACGCACACAAAGCAAAGCAATCACAATACCTCCTGGCGGAGGTGATTCACAAATCTGTGTGCAAAAAAGAAAACAGATGTAGACACAAGGAAGGATATTTCATTGAGACAACACGACGTATGTTAACAGAACAAGTTCTGTTTTTTCATTTGACATAAAAATTTAAGGCAGCCTTTTTACTCATATTTTTACATTGAAACAAGAAGTTCTATTTTACAGTATGTGTTAGAAAAATTCTGTGATACACGCTGAAACAAAAGATGGAGTCACTGGATTCTGGAATCAGAAGATTTTCCTTGCAAGGAGTCAAGTACATACAGTGAGATCCAGCAGTTGACTAACACCAAGAAGTTTAAGATCTTATAAAAGAACATGAATATTACAACCATTGGACCAAGTGTCCAAACATAATGATGTTGATCAAGTTTACCATTGGCTTAGGTTTTCAAAACACGGTGATGCATGGGTTCAGTGACCACATTTGCACTCTTCTCCCACCTACCCTATGGCCTGATCTCCCCAAGGGCAACAGGCTGCTCTGGCCCTGAACTGGCACCACGAGACAGAAAACATGTAGGTAGAGAAGGAATGGTACACATATCCTGGGTGCTTTCTCATAGGATATGTCATCACGACACATTTGTGACTTGTGCTCTGGACACCTGGTATTTCCAGAGAATATTCTAATATCATATTTCTCTAACAGTATGTTTGTTTCATTGTAATGTGAGTTAAGATTGGAAAATAATAGTGACTGTTTTACGGATGTTAATCAAACACTTAATTTTGGCTATAGTTGTTTGTTTTAATCAAAGACCTTTAAAATGGTAAATATCTGTTTTCTTTGCTATGGTTCTCAGATCAGACTGGTTGGTCCTGGTTTTACTCAGTGCTCTGGTAGGGTTGAGGTCTTCCATGGTGGTACCTGGGGAACAGTCTGTGATGATGGATGGGACTTAAACGATGCTCAGGTGGTTTGTAGACAGCTGAACTGTGGGACGGCGCTGAGTGCCCAGGGTTCCGCCATCTTTGGTCTAGGTTCTGATCCAATCTGGCTCGATGATGTGGCCTGTTCAGGAAATGAGAGTTCTCTGACTGAGTGTCAACACCCAGGATTTGGAACAGAGGACTGTGGACACGATGAGGACGCTGGTGTCACTTGTTCAGGTGAGAAATCCTTTTCCACTGTTTCCCATAAAGTTGGAATACAATACTTGGACCTTTCTTCATGAGATGCTTGTGCCAGTGTGGTTGATTGTGAACAGATAAAGTGGAGCTGGGACTCAGTATGTGATCACCACCTGGTTAAAGATGATTAGTGACTGTATGAATAGGAACAAGAGGTTTTGCTGTTTTCACATCTAGAATTTGTGTGGATGCTATGTACCTCCTGTTCCTATTCCTGATGTCTTCTGATATATTTATATTTACATGTTTATGTTTCTATCTAAATTGGGGGCGGGGACTTATGTTTAGAAGGACAGTAAAAATATACACACTGTATGATGCATCCATGTTATGATGTTGAAAATTCACAAATAAAATTATAATAAAAGTTATGAACAGAACTGGTGACAAAGGGCAGCACTGGTGGAGTCCAACCCTCACCTGGAACAGGTCCGACTTACTGTCGGCTACGTGGACCAGGCTGGCACTCCTTTAGTACATGGACTGAACGGCCGCTAACAAGGAGCCATCCACCCCGTACTCCTGGAACACCCCCTACAGGATCCCCCTGGGGACACGGTTGTAAATCTACTCCAGATCCACAAAACACATGTGGACTGGATGGGTAAACTCCCATGCCCCCTCCAGCACCCTAGCAAGGGTAAAGAGCTGTCCATGGTTCCACGTCTGGGATGAAAACCGCACTGCTCCTCCCTAATCTGAGGTTCAGCTGTCGACCGTACCCTCTTCTCCTGTACCCTGGTGTAGACCTTACCGGGGAGGCTGAGGAGTGTGATCCCCCTAAAGTTGGAACACACCCTCTGGTCCCCGTTCTTAAAGATGGGGACCACCACCCTGGTTTGCAGCTCCAAAGGCACCGCCCCTGATGTCCACACAATGTTGCAGAGGCGTGTCAGCCACGACATTCCTGTAACATCCACAGCCTTGAAATACCCAGGGTGGATCTCATCAACCCCCCCGGCTCCACCAATGCAGAGTAGTTCCACTACCTCTGCAACTTCTGCCCTGAAGATTGGTCTATCTGTCTCCTGGTCTCTCAGCTCAGTTTCCTCCATGTGTTCCTCCATGTGTTGGTGGGATTGAGGAGCTCCTCAAAGTATTCCTTCCACCGCCTGACTACATGCTCAGTTAAAATTATTATTATTATTATTATTATTATTATTATTATTATTATTATTATTATTATTGTCATCATCGTTATTATTATTACGTTTTCAATTTTGTCTTGGTCAGCTTTTAAATGACTAGGTGAGATTGTGATTTTTAAAGAAATAAAAAAACATAGATGATTATGGCTTGAATAGGACAGGTGGCGTAGTCATTAGTACAAGTGCGTCCTAACATGAAGGTCATAGGTTCGATTCCAACACCAGCCATGACTGATGAGATGTAATAACAGATCTGAATTCACCAAACTAGTAAACATCCGTCTACACCAGGGGTGTCCAGTCCTGGTCCTCTAGAGCTACTATCCTGCATGTTTTAAGCCTATCATCAAGCTCTGCAGAAGTCTGAGAACGACCGTCAGGTGTGCTGGAAGAGGGATCCATCTAAAACATGCAGGATAGTAGCTCTTGAGGACCAGGACTGGACAACCCTGGTCTACATCATGCATTTTTTTTTTTTTTTTGTTCAAACAACTTAAAAACGAGTTCAACTAATTAACAATTCTGTGTCCAAAAACAAAGACAGACATAGACACAAGAAAGGATATTTCATTGAGACAACACGTCATACGTTCTGTTAACATACGTTAACAGAACAAATTCTGTTTTTTCATTTGACATACAAATTTAAGGCAGCCCTTTTACTTATATTTTTACGTTGAAACAAGAAGTTCTACTTTACAGTATGTGTGTGTTTCACTGTAATGTGAGTTAAGATTGGAAAATAATAGTGACTGTTTTACTGATGTTAATGAAACACTTTTAATTTTGGCTATAGTTGTTTGTTTTAATCAAAGGTCTTTAAAATGTTTGGTGAATATGTGTTTTCTGTTCCTAAAGATCACATCAGACTGGTTGGTCCTGGTTCTACTCGGTGCTCTGGTAGGGTTGAGGTCTTCCATGGTGGTACCTGGGGAACAGTCTGTGATGATGGATGGGACTTAAATGATGCTCAGGTGGTTTGTAGACAGATATACTGTGGGACGGCAGTGAGTGCCCCAGGCTCCGCCCACTTTGGTCCAGGTTCTGGTCCAACCTGGCTCGATGATGTGGATTGTTCAGGAAGTGAGAGTTCTCTGACTGAGTGTCAACACCCAGGATTTGGAAGAGAAAACTGTGGACACCATGAGGACGCTGGTGTCATTTGTTCAGGTGAGAAATCCTTTTCCACTGTTGCCCATAAAGTTGAGTGTGGTTGCTGGTCCTTGGGGCCCTCTTTGTCGGCCCCTGGTTCTTGGAGGGGGTGCAGTTGTGGTTCCATGTCTGTGTTCTTCAGTCTCAGTCTCTTTCCCTGTTAGGCCTGAGCTGAGTAAAGCCGGTGCAGGGCCTATTGAGTCTGCAGTGGGTGCATGGGGACGAAATCACCAGTGACGCAGTCGCCTTTCTCCACCGTCTCCACTCACACATATTCACATTCACGGCACTGAGACCTTTAAGAACATGTACGTGACATGGACACAAATCGCATATTTACACCTGCTTAGAATGAATGGGAGTCAATGGGACACACCCAGTCGGGGTCAGTCATGTGGGTGTAAGTGCACGACATGTGACATCTGACCCCACAGACATGTGGGGGACCTCGACACCTTTCAAATAAAGCCAAATAGGTGGTTGCCATGGAAACGGCTATACTGTTCCTGTTCAGATTATTTTAATTTTCATTTATTTATTTATTTATTTTTATTTATTTATTTTTTAATTTTTCCTTCTCCTGCGCTTTGAGCTCAAATTTGACCCCCTGAACATTTACGAAAACTCACCAAATTTTGCCCAAAATTCAGAAATGTGCAAAATTGAATTTACATATTGGTTTCGTAGATGTTGGTAAAGAAATGTTGCCACAGTGCCCCCTTGAAAAGTGAAAATACATTACGCCAATGGGAGCACGTCCAATGTAAAGTTTGTCGTACAGCCAGGAAAATCAGTACACAGGTTCATCATCAAGACACAAACAAAAAATATTATTATAACCCGTAGTCGGCCCTATTGGATTGACATTTCCACAGTGCTGAGTCGGCGTTTTCGCAGACGTTGTACTTTAACTATCTCCTCCTTGGGCGTTTGGCCAAATGAGCACTAAATTGGTGTACAGTATCTAGAGAAGTGGGCCATCAAAAGTTAGCCAAATTTTTGGGATTGGTGTCATCGTTTTTGTGTGACGACGTCACAAACTTTGCAAAGTTTTTTAGAAAATTTACCATTACAAAAATTGCTTCAGCTCAGACATACGAACATCGATTTGGCTCAAAGTTGACTCAGACATCTATCTCGACGGCCTACACCTATTTATCAAAAGAAATTGAAATTTCACACTATAGCACCCCCTACAAGTTTATTTTTATGAAAATTGCTTCAGTTCAGACATACGAACACTGATTTGGCTCAAATTTGACTCAGACATCTATCTCCCAGGCCTACACCCATTTATCAGAAAAAATAGAAATTAGGCACTATAGTGCCCCCTACAAATGTACCTTTACAAAAATTGCATCAGTTTGGACATACGAACACCATTTTGGCTCAGATTTGACTCGGTGGTACATCTCACAGGCCTACACCCATTCAATTGGAAGAAATTGAATTTTGGTTCCCTGCAGATTTACTTATACAAAAATGTGTTAAGTTCGGACATACGAACACCAACTTGCCTCAAATTTGAGTCAGTTGTCAATCTCCCACACCTACACCCATTCATCAGAAGACACAAAATTTGGTGTTAGAGTGCCACCTGCTGAACGACGGACATGCTTTTACTTGATGTGCCCATGACGAGGGCCTTTCAACGCCGCTTGCAGCTTTAATAATCATTTTTTTTGTTTGTTTGTTTATTAGGCCCGAGCCGAGTAAAGCCAGCGCAGGGCCTATTGAGTCTGCAGTGGGTGCATGGGGACGAAATCGCCAGTGACGCGGTCGCCACTCTCACACATATTCACATTCACGGCAGTGAGACCTTTAAGAACATGTACATGACATGTGCACAAATCACATATTTACACCTGCTTAGAATGAATGGGAGTCAACGCCCAATCGGGGTCAGTCATGTGGGTGTAAGTGCACGACACGTGACATCTGACCCCACAGACATGTGGGGGACCTTGAGAGCTTCCAAATAAAGCCAAATACGTGGTTGTCACGGAAACGCCTAAATTGTTCTTGCTCAGGTTATTATTTTTATTTATTTATTTATTTTCCCTTCTCCTGCGCTTTGAGCTCAAATTTGACCCCTTGAACATTTACGAAAACTCACCAAATTTTGCCCAAAAGTCAGAAGTATGAGAAATTGAATTTACATATAGGTTTCATAGATGTCGGTAAAGAAATGTTGCGGCAGCGCCCCCTTGAAAGGTGGAAATACATAACACCAATGGGAGCACGTCCGACATACTGGATTGAAGTTTCCAAAATGCTGAGTCAGCATTTTTGCTGTCATATTTTAACTATCTCCTCCTTGGGCGTTTGGCCAAATGAGCTCAAACTTGGTGTAGAGTATCTAGAGGAGTGGGGCATCAAAAGTTAGCCAATTTTTCAGGATCAGTTTCACCATTTTTATTCAAGGAAGTCGCAAACTTTGCAAAGTTTTTTTGGAAATTTGCCTTCACAAAACTAGCTTCAGTTCAGTCATACAATCATTGATTTGGCTCAAATTTGAATCAGTTGTCAATCTCCCTGGCCTAAAGCCATTTAGTGGAGAAAAAAAAAAAAATTGCACTATAGCACCCCCTACAAGTATACATTTACAAAAATGACATCAGTTTGGACATACAAACACCGATTTGGCTCAAATTTGAGTCGCTTGTCAATCTCCCAGGCCAACACCCATTTATTGGAAGAAATTTTAATTTTGCACTATAGCGCCCCCTACAAAGTTACCTTTACAAAAATTGCTTCAGCTCGGACATTCAAACACCAATTTGGCTCAAATTAGAGTCAGTTGTCTATTTCCCAGGCCTACACCAATTCATCTGAAAAATTTGAAATTTGGCTACATAGCGCCCCCTACAAATTTAACTTTACTAAAAGTGGTTCAGTTTGGACATACGATCACCCATTTGGCTCAAATTTGAATCAGTTGTCAATCTCCCAGGGCTACACCCATTTGTCAGAAGACATTGAAAATTCACACAATAGCGCCCTCTACAATTTGCCTTTACAAAATTTGCATCAGTTTGGACATACAAACACCGATTTGGCTCAAATTTAGCTCTGTGGTACATCTCCCAGGCCTACACCCATTCAATGGAACAAATTGAATTTTGGCTGCATAGCATCCCCTACAGATTTACTTATACCAAAATTTCTTTAGTTTCTATATATGAACACCAATTTCCCTCAAATTTGAGTCACTTGTCAATCTCCCAGGCCTACACCCATTCATCAGAAGACATTAAAATTTGGTGCTAGAGCGCCACCTACTGAACAATGGACATGCTTGTACTGGACGTGCCCATGGCGAGGGCCTTTCATTGCCGCTTGTGGCTTTAATTTTTCTTTCTCCTACGCTTTGAGCTCAAATTTGACCCCCTGAACATGTACAAAAAATCACCAAAGTTTGCTCAAAATTCAGAAGTGCGTGAAATTGAATTTACTTATAGATTTTGTAGATGTCGGTAAAGAAATGTTACGACAGCACCCCCATGAAAAGTGGAAATACATTACGCCAATGGCACCACGTCCTACGTAAAGTTAGTCTTACAGCCACAGAAATTGGTACACAGATTTGTTGTCAGGAGACAAACAAAAAATGTTATTGTGGCCATGGTCCTAAACCAACTGGAAGTCGGCCATATTGGATTGAAATTTCCAAAATGCTGAGTCAGCACTTTCACTGACATCATATTTTAACTATCTCCTCCTTGGGCGTTTAGCCAAATGAGCTCAAAATCAGTATACAGTATCTAGAGAAGTGGGACATCTGAAGTTAGCCAAATTTTTGGGATTGGTGATACCGTCTTTGTGCGATGAGGTCGCAAACTTTGTGAAGTTTTTTCGAAAATTTACCATTACAAAAATTGCTTCAGCTCAGACATACAAACACCGATTTGGCTCAAATTTGAATCAGACATCTATCTCCCAGGCCTACACCCTATTATTGAAAGAAATTGAAATGTCACACTATAGCGCCTCCTATAAATTTATTTTTATGAAAATTGCTTCAGTTTGGACATACAATCACCGATTTGGCTCAAATTTGACTCAGACATCTATCTCCCAGGCCTACATTCATTTGTCAGAAAAATTTGAAATTTGGCGCTATGGCACACCCTACAACTTTACCTTTACGAAAATTGCTTCAGTTTGGACATACGAACACTGATTTAGCTCAAATTTGAATCAGTTGTCAATGTCTGAGGCCTACACCCATTTATCAAAAGAAATTGCCATTTAGCTCTATAGCGCCCCCTACAAATTTATTTTTTATGAAAATTGCTTCAGTTCGGACATACGTTGACCAATTTGGCTCAAATTTGACTCTGTGGTACATCTCGCAGGCCAACACCCACTGAATGGAAGAAATTTAATTTTGGCTCCATACTGCCCCCTACAGATTTACTTATACAAAATTTTGTTCAGTTCAGACATGTGAACACCGATTTGCCTCAAACTGGAGTAAATTGTCAATCTCCCAGGCCCATACTCATTCATCAGAAGAAATTGAAATTTGCTGCTATAGCGACCCCTACAAATTTACCTTTACAAAAATTGTCTCTGTTCGGACATACGAACACTGATTTGCCTCAACTTTGAATCGGTTGTTTATCTCCCAGGCCTACACCCATTCATAAGAAGGCATTAAAATTTGGTGCTAGAGCACCACCTGCTGAACGATGGACATACTTGTACTGGATGTGCCCGTGGTGAGGGCCTTTCAATGCCGCTTTTGGCTTTAATTCTCTTTCTTTCCTCTGATGCAGTCACTCTGTCACAGCAGATTCATGTGAACAGCTGATGTTGGCTGGATTTGGTACTGGTGTTATTTGGGCAGTAGCTGTTTATGATATTCTGTTCATGTTTTCTTTGCTTATATTCATCATTTAATTGGTCTTATTTATTCTATTTGATTGTAATTTTCTTTCTTTCTTTCTTTCTTTCTTTCTTTCTTTCTTTCTTTCTTTCTTTCTTTCTTTCTTTCTCTTCTGCCCAGTTTTACTCAGTTCTGGATCGAGTTATTGTTCCCATTATAATTATCATCATGGTTGTTATTGTTGGTATTGTTGATATTTTTCTGTGAGGGTCTTCACCACCTTTACTATCTTGTTCTCCCCCCTTCACCCCTCCACCTTTAACCCTTAAAGATCCAGACGTCCACCTTTAACCTTACAGACCAAAACGACCACCCTTAACCTAAACCATCTACTGATCTAAACTGTTTAATTCCTGTTGATCTACTAATAATTTTAATCCATGTTAATAATTGGTGTAAAATACAATTCTTCATCTTTTCATGGTCCTCAGATATGACCATATTTGGACATTTAGGGGCTCTGTAGTTATTGTGGAAACATCATCTTCTCCAACATTGATTCTCCAGTAAAACCCATGGAGCTGGATCAATGACAGTGGATGGACACACTGTTTTGTTTTATTTTGTTTTGTTTTATATATTAAATAATAATAAAAAAGAAAAATTCACCAAAAATTTACTAAAATAACAAGCGACATGAGAAAATCTGCAAAACAATTTTTTGAAACTGTAAAAAAAAAAAAAAAAAAAAAAAGCAAGAAACAGTGATTAATGAAATGAACGAAATGAAAAACGAATGGACAAAAATAATCAGCAACATGAGCAAAATATGCCTCAAACTGAATGAAATTGAATAAAAACTAATAATCCCATGGAGTTGGATCAGTGCCAGTAGATGGACACACTGGGTTTATGTTCAGTTCATGACAGATTGGACTGAAAAAGACACTGTTTATTCAGTTTGATCTGTTTCTGATAGAAGAACCTTTGAATTTATTCGGAGCTTTAATGAACACAGAGGATCATCTTCTAATAAATGGTGGTAAATTGCTTCAGAAACACAACAGTATTTGTGTGTAACTGATCCTGCTCAACCTAAATGTGTCAGTTTCATCTTGTCGTTGTTCATCTGCTGCTGTTCAATCATGTCATATATTTGTATTTGAACCTTCATCTGTGTCACATGTGCTGGTTTGGTATTTAGACGACGTTTGTCAAAGTCAAAGCACAAACACAGTTCAGACAGATTTAGATCCAACCTGATCAGCCTCAGTTTCCTGTTTCTTCACTCATGTGGACATGTTTGATTTGTCATCAGAATCTTGTCCTATTTTCATGGCTGTCCTTTGTGTTTTTCCTGCAGGGCTCCTGTCTGAAAACAACACCACTTCAACAGGTAAGAAATGCAGAAAGGAGGGATGTGAACTGGGTTGAAGCTGAACATCCTGGTTCGGGTGGTTTTCATCTGAACAAACTGGAGCCAATGCAGAGGATTCAGGAAGGATGGGTTTACAGAAGCTCCACTGAGCACGCTCAGCTCCTGTTCCTGACATTTGGACAAGTGTGGCTTTAAAGATCCACAAGTGAAGGAAACACTGACAAACAGGAGCAGACTGAGCCATTCAATTCACTGACTGAATGAATGAGGGATGAACTGAGTCCGTTTGGACTCAGAAAATCTGTCAGTGGGACTGAAAACACTGTTCAGACATGGAAACCAGTGCTGCTACTCACACTGGTGTATGAACGTGTGTGAATGTTCAGTGGTGGTCAGATAGGTGCAGATTGGCAGCCACGCTTCCGTCAGTCTGCCCCAGAGCAGCTGTGGCTACAAATGTAGTTTACCGCCAGCAGAGGGAGAATGTGAGAGCGAATGAATAATGGATCCACTGTGTGCACTTTGAGTATGCATTCATAAAAAAGCACTGTATAAATCTAATCCGTTATTATTATTATAAACCATATGTGGTCAATAATCCAGTCCATTTGGTCCAGATGGTGTGTTGTGGTTCTGGACTGGACTCTTACTGGTCTGTCTTATTTCTACAGAGTCTGTCCACTTCAGGTTGGTGGGAGGAGCCAGTCGTTGTCACGGTGACCTGGAGATGAAACAAAAGGATGGAAACTGGAAACCAGTGGATGAGTTTGACTGGTACAGGAAGTTAGGAAACAGAGTTTGTGCAAAACTGGACTGTGGATCTGCAGTTTCACTGAGAGGTAGATGGACTGGTTCACGTGTAGATAATTGGAGGATCAGATCAAACTGTGATGAATCTGAACTGAGTGACTGTTTTACATCTGAGACATTTCTCTTTTCATCCCTAAAGCTGAGTTGTTCAGGTAAGAGCATTAACACTGAACCCTAACCCTTCCACTGTCACTGTGGGCTCCAGACTCTGTGGACTCTCAGATCCTGGTCGGTCCAAGACTTCAACTCAGATTTAATGTGAACTCACACAAACTGATCAATACAATCAATATTTTTATTCGTGTAGCACTTTTCATACAGCAAAAATGTAGCACGAAGTGATTTACATATAAAAAATTGGTACAACCGCCCCCCCCCCACACACACACACACACACACACACACACACACACACACACCCATATTATTACTAAAGTAAGTATAATATAAATATACAACATTAAACAGATCAAACAGAAGCATTAGTTAAAGCCAAATTCAAAGGTGGGTGTTGAGCCTGGTTTTCAAATGTCTCCATTCTCTGCAGCCCTCAGGTTCTCCTCAGGTTCTCCTCAGGTTCTCCTCAGGTTCTCTTCAGGTTCCCCTCAGGTTCTCCTCAGGTTTCTCCATAGGTGAGGGGCATAATGCTGTAAATCTGCCTCAGCCTGAGTTTGAGTGTTTCTTCATGGAACAGTTCTCAGGCCAGTGCCAGAGGACCTCAGGGTCTGCCAGGGTTCAGAAGGTCAAAGCAAGTCTACGAGATAAGAAGGAGCAAGACCATGAAGACATTTAGAAACCATTCAAAAGACCTTCAAACCAACCCTGAAACCCAGGGGGAGCCAATGCAGTGGTTTTCAAACCTCTGTAATGTGAGCCCACCTTCTGGTCTTCATCAGCACACGAGCGGCTGAGTTCTGGAGAAGCTGGAGGTGTGAAGTTCTATCTTTAGGAAGATCAGAGAGCAGAGCATTACTGTAGTCAGTTCTACTGGAGATAAAAGCAGGCATCAACATCTACGTATTGGCTGGACACAGAACTGGACAGACTCTGGCTATATTCTGGAGATGATCAAAACCTGTTTTTAGATGGATCCAAAATGAGGAATAAAAGTAAAAATAAACAACCAATAATATCCATGTCCACAAACAAACAGCTGATGAACATCATGTCACACACACAAGAAACAAACACTAACACATATGAATGTGAGTCCACTACAGTCCAATAAAATCCACTATATAGTCCAAGCCCCAGACCCCGGTCTACTCCAGTCCACTAGAGTCCCTTAGAGTCCACTTCAGACTGTAGTTTGATTCCAGTCTTCTTCCATCTGTGTCCACAGACTCTGTCAGACTGGTCCATGGGTCCAGTGTGTGTTCAGGCAGACTGGAGGTCTGGTCTAACCAGTCCAGGTCCTGGTCCCCAGTGTGTGAAGGACACTTGGACCTTCATGGTGCCCAGGTGGTCTGTAGGGAGCTGGGCTGTGGGGCTCCTGGGCTCCTCCAGGGGGTGCTCTATGGAGAAGCGGAGGCTCCTGTGGTGCAGATGTTCCAGTGTGAAGGCCATGAGTCTGCTCTGCTGGACTGTGGAAGCTCAGGGTCACAGACCTGCTCATCTGGAACAGCTGTGGACCTTACCTGTCGAGGTGGGTGGAGCTTTGACTGACACCAGCTGACATCA
Organism: Sphaeramia orbicularis; assembly: GCF_902148855.1. Classification (NCBI taxonomy): domain Eukaryota; kingdom Metazoa; phylum Chordata; class Actinopteri; order Kurtiformes; family Apogonidae; genus Sphaeramia; species Sphaeramia orbicularis. The sequence continues at coordinate 51,889,486 of NC_043964.1, forward strand.
GTTCACTCACTTTGATCTCATTTATCTGCCACTTGTATTTGATCAGATCCTGATGATGTCAGACTGGTGGGAGGAGCCAGTCGCTGCAACGGTAAAGTACAGATCAAACATCATGGAGAATGGAGATACATGGGATATTATCAGTCTGTTGACCCCTGGACCCTGAAGGCAGCAGATGTCATATGTCGTCGACTGGACTGTGGATCTGCTGTTTCTGGGAGAGAATCTGATCCATCTTATCATGTGTGGTTCATCAGCCCCACCTGTCTTCTCTCTTCATCTACACTGATGGACTGTGTGAGAACAGATACTGGGACCAGAGGCTCCACCCTGTCCCTCACCTGTTCAGGTAAGTCTACTGTGGATGGTCCTGATTCTGTCAGAGTTCTTCCATGAGTCCATTCAGGTGTGTTTTATCTGAGCTGTGTCAAACCAAACCCAGTCAGACCAGGTCCACACATTGGACAGTTGGACTCAAACTTCTAACACATGCAGCTGAATTCAGTTCCAGTCCATGAACGTGGTCACATGACTCTGCTTTCCAACAGGCTGTTGAACAGCTCAGAAGGACTGAGTCCATTTGTTTGAACTGGACTTTGTGTTGGTCCATGTGCTCTTTTTCCAGCTCTATGTGGGTCTGCTGGACTCTGAGGACACCATGGAAACATCACTGACACTAAACCATGTCCTTAAATGCAGATGTTTGACATGAGCCACATGTTTCCAGTGGTCTGAGATGAACCAGTGCACAGGTCACTGATCAAACACACTGCATTATGGTGCATTCACTGACCACTGGGATTCTATGTGTGCATCAAACCCACTGCCTTTGAACAGACCCCACTCACACATATTGAATGTTCAGTCTGACTTCAGAATGACTGTGTGTCCACCAGCGCTGACGTTCAACTAACTCTAACCTGTGACTGAGGATCCACAGAGTGGACCTGAGGCCTGTTTGAGTCCAGTCTGAATGTAGACAGCGCCCTCTGTTGGAATCCAGTTCAACAACAGCACACACTCACTGTGTCCTTCAGCTCCACATTCAACACTAAAGGGCCTTTTATTGGTGTGTTCTTTGTTCTGCTGTTTTCTTTGAGGACGTTGTGGCTCTGGTTGAACTGGTCCATGAGTCCTATTTAGTTCCTGTGTCACTAATGACTGACAGGAGGCTTTGAAAGAGTCAAGATCACTTTAATCTTTGATTTTAACATGGTGTTTCCTCCAAAGTTCAATGGTTTAGTTCATGTTCAGCTGACATTTTGTCCACATTTCTGGAAAAAAAGCCTTTGTTCAAATGCAAATGGACCTACTATCAGTTTCTTTTCAGATAATATGTGTTTCCTGCTTCTGTAAAAGTCCACTTTCCATCATCTGTCATATTTCCAAATGTTATGTGGTAAGTCGGGCCCATAAATTCAGATTTTCTGCTGAGAACTGAAAACCTTCTGCAGATGAATGTGAGAACACGTGTGCGCAGATATGGTTCTGCACAGGGAACGTGGAAGAACATTTAAACATGCAGCCATTATTATTAGTAGTAGTAGTATTTAGAATTATTGCATATTTGATCCTTCTAATCATCTCTGTGGGTAACCAACCATTATTTATCTCTCATAACTGTAGTATTTATCACTGTGACAATATACTGTATAGAACTGTTCTGTTATATATTGTACTCTGTTCTTCAAAATGAACAGATGTGTTGTTAAGTCTTTCAAACCTGACGGGTCATCGCTGACACACCCTGTGCATCTGCAGTTTGGATGGATGGAACTGTTTCACCATTTAAGACGTTGTGCTTTACAGGTTTTATTGGGTCATTACGGTCATTTCACTCAGGCCTGAACTAGAAGCTGGAGAAGAAGCTGTTTGAGCAGAATTAGAACATACAGGAAATTGTAAAGTGCTTTGAGTGTCCCAAAAAGCGCTAGAAGAATCTAATCCATTATTATTATTTTGATTTTGATTTTGATTATTATTATTATTATTATTATTATTATTATTATTATTATTATTATTATTATTATTATTATTATTATTATTATTAAATTGTAAATGACTAGATGTTGAATGTTCTAAGTGTTCTGGAAGTATGGGCAAAAGGAGGAACTCACAGCATATTTTCTACCCTTTTTCTAGTCAAAAATAATAAAAAGTGCAGGCGGTCCATTTTAGGCTGAGGGTTGAAAGGGTTCCAGAGTCCACCCTCACACTGCCGTCTGTCCAGGGGCTTTTGTGTCTTTAAACATGTCTCTGTGTTGTTGTGGGTCCACAGACTCTGTCAGACTGGTCCATGGTTCCAGTCTGTGTTCAGGCAGACTGGAGGTCCGGTCCAACCAGTCCTGGTCCTCAGTGTGTGAAGAGGATTTGGACCTTAACGATACCCAGGTGGTCTGTAGGGAGCTGGGCTGTGGGGCTCCTGGGCTCCTCCAGGGGGGGCTCTATGGAGAGGGGGAGGCTCCAGTCTGGACCAGTGAGCTCCAGTGTGAAGGAAATGAGTCTGCTGTCCTGGACTGTAGAAGGTCCAGCTCCGCTGGGAAGACCTGCTCACCTGGAACAGCTGCTGGACTCACCTGTTCAGGTACCAAGGGGGTGTGGCTTTCATATGACAGTGTGTTTCTTTGACTCATGTCTTTGTGTCTCTGCTCAGATCCAGGTGGTGTCAGGTTGGTGGGACAGCCGAGCCGCTGTGCTGGTACTTTGGAGATCCAACACCAGGGACACTGGAGACCAGTAGAAGATGAGTATAAACTCTGGGACCTGAAGTCTGGATCTGCTGTGTGTCAACATCTGGACTGTGGATCAGCTGTTTCAGTCAACAGAACAGATAATTCTACAGACAGACCTGTGTGGGTGGTGTCCGTTCCTTGTGTAAAGCTGACATCTGGACTGAGGGACTGTGTTGGACTAGATGATTTCTATAAACACTCATCTGGTGTGGACGTGGTGTGTTCAGGTACAAATGGACACAAACTGTGTCTGAACTGAATTCTCAGTGACCAGATGGTTCTGACTCTGACGTTTAAAGTTACGTCTAATGAATCTGTTCATTTCATCAGTTGATTATTTTGTCTCAGTTCATTGTTTTTTTTCTGTCAAATGTGTCAAATATTGACCTTTGTAACGTCCAGATTCCAAATGAACGTCTTCATTTGGACCAGATGAGGCTGAAAACACAAACAGATTTCACATTAGTCTCATTTAGGACAAAAGGACCAAATGTTGACATGTGAGACTCTAAAACCACCACATGTGTGTCATTTTTTACCCATAATGCCTTTGAAGGTCAGCTGTGCTCTAAATGACCCATTCCTCCATGTTTTCATTGGTCAGTGTTCATCCCATCCCAAACTCCTGTGGATCAGATCCATCTGTGTCTCTGAGGAGGATGGATTCTCTGACTGCTTGTTTGTGCTCATGTGTGCTGCTTGGTCCAATCATGTCTCTGTGTGTGGACAGATCTGCTGCCTCAGCCCAACATCTCCCTGTCTGACGGGGTCTTTGAGGTCTACCAGCAGGGGTTCAGGGTGCTCATTGGCTCCGAATTCACCATCACATGCTCCGTCCAACCACAGTACCCAGGAGGCTCCTTCCAGCTGATCTCCGACACCAAGGAGCCGCTGAACCTCACCCAGCCAGCTGTCAATCACTCCGCCCACTTCCTGTTGTCTGCCATGGGCTACGCCCACCGAGGGAACTACACATGTGTTTATCACGTGGATGTTTATAACCACAGCTTCTCGTCGTCTCAAAGCCCTGCCCTCTATCTCACTGTCGGAGGTAATGTCAGGACAAACACACACAAAACACCCACAATGCATCAGTAACAGTCACATGACCATGTTCCACAGCATTCCCAGTGAGCAGAGTGAGCAGGTGTGAGCAGAACCACGTTGGTAGGACTGAGATCAGGTAAAGCCGGTCCAGTTGAACCTGTCACAGACTGGGCTGAACCAACAAACACTCCTTTAATCTGAGCTCAGTTCAAACCACAGTTAAATTTAAACCCAGGTTTAAACCCAGTCCATCCAGTTGAATGTGAAGCCCAGTTAGTGTCCACAGTGTAAGGTGCATCTGTACATGTGTCTGTGTGGTCCACATGTCTAGGGGTCATGTTGGATCAGTAGTCCAAATGTTCTCAGATATTTGATCAGGCACCTGTGTGGGCAGCACTTTGGAAGCATTTTCAGGACGCACTTGGTCTCAGTTCAAGAATTTATTCGGATCACATGTGAAACCTAAACGCCAGCGCTGGTCTTTCTGGACAAGGACTCCTGCAGGAACTCAAGTCACAAAAAGCCTCAAATTCTAGGTCGGTTTGGTAATTATCTTCTTGGATGTCTCCACCCTGGACATAGGTTGGACTTCACAACGTCATCTGACTCCGTCTTCTGATTGGACCTCACCTATTGACGCCACTTACCGACCGTCTGTTCACGTCTTTGCTACTAGAACGTGCTATGCAAAGTGTTGTGATTGTTGTTGGAGACGTAAATCTATCGGAGTGCGAGTTCCCAGCCTCTGTAGACACAACATCTTCTCCAGTGAACAGAACTGACCCTGAACTTATCAGTAGTGACGTCCATGAGTTTAACTGGGAGGCAAGCTTCACCAGTAGAGAAATACATGAGGTGACTGGGACATTTGAGAGCAGCTCAGAGCAAAACTGTATTTATTCAAGAGTTATTCTTCAACTTGAACTTAGATAAATGTTCAAACAGCACTATGTGTACGTGTATTAATCATGTCATTTATATCGCTGCTTAAAAATCTTGATTATCTGAGTGTTTCAGTTGTATTTTACGGTCAATGTGCTTTAAAAACATCAAATATGGTCCTCAGATATCGGCTGTAGATGTGGGTCATGGTCTGAGCACATAGTCCAAAATGGGCGTGGGCCTAAGACTGACCCCTGTGGGTGGACCTGGACTCAGGACCTTGTTGCTGTGAGGCCACAGTGCTGTCCACTGCACCAGCGCCACCAGGACTGAACAGATTCTGTTCCAACACTAACAGTTGTGTGTGTGAACTCAACTCCCATTTGGAGCCAAATCCAACTGCAGTCTGAACTCAAACACACAATCCCACTGAGCTCAGCACAAACATCCTCATGATGGGAATGTGTCCCGTTGGTGCAGATGTTCTTCACACTGAATATGTTCCATCAGTAGATGTGAATGTGTTCCAGGTGTTTCCGACTCATTATTGATCGGATCGGTTCTGTTCACACTGTGATCAGCAGAATAGTGTCAAACAGACACAGTTTGTCAGCTTTTCCAGACGTCAGGACTCTTCAGCTCCACTCTGATGGTTGTTGTTGTTGTTGTTGTTGTTGTGTTTCAGACTTGGTGAGAAATCTGATCATCAGGGTGGTGCTGGTCCACTTCATCCTGATCACAGGGACCATGTTCCTCTACTTGTACTGTCGGGTCAGTTCACAGCTTTATTCAACACACTAACACACTTCAACGCTGACATGGGACGCTTCTGCCAAACTGGGTTTACCTCCAATATTTGTCACATGTGTTTGTGCATGTTTCAGAGGCTCATGGTGTGGAGAAGCCAATCATGGAATAATGGCTGATAACGGAATAACGACCAATAATGGAATAACTTATTATAATATTATCCTGTTAAAAAAAATCTTTTCAAATGTAATAACTGAGCCATTAACATAATAATATATGAATATAACTGTATATAAGTTTGATTTATTAGATAGAACTGTGATAAAAGTACACGGGGGGGGGGGGTTAACAGGCCAATAATGTACGACCAAAAGTTATTCCGTTATCTGTGGTTCTTCCGTTATCGGTGGTTCTTCCGTTATCAGTAGTTCTTCTGTTATCGGTGGTTCTTCTCCATGGTGCTTTTCCTCCGTCCAACACCAATGCCCTTCATGTGTGTGTTGAATGGTTTTACTGGTTGAACTGGGCTGGGTTTCATCTGGAAAATGTCCACACAGATGAGATCACATGACTTAGGTCATGTGATGATCTAAAGCTCCAACCTGGAAGGACTGAGGATGGGAACTCCAGTCTGTGGAGTCCAAGTCCTGGATTTAGTCAATCCACCTCCTGTCTGTTCCAGTCCACCAGGAAAAGTCCAGACAAACACTGAGACTGAACGTCTGTGTGCTTTCAGAGCCGTCCCATGTCAGCAGGATTTACCTGATCAGGTGGATTTGATTCAGTGATTGAATGAACTTTACATGGACTCACACACACATGAGTGACAGCAGCACATGATGATGACATGTTTGTTCCAGGCCAACAGGGGGCGCTTCAGACTGAAGGTACGCAACACAGGATGAGCTACACGACCACGGACACAGTCTACGTCCACAGTCTACGTCCACAAAACACCATCATTCTGACTGACCTGCTGATGCTGTGTGCTAAACCTGTCAGGTTTCATTTTTAGTCCAACGTCCTGAAGGTCCGATGGACGACTGGGATCAGCTGTCATCCATAAAGTTTTTCCAGAACCTTCTTCCCTAAAACTCTCGGTCAGAATGAGTTGGTATTTGTTGTGGAACATCTTTGGGCTAAGGTCTACCAAGTTTTTTCAAAGAATTGGGAAATATTGATTTGTAAATTTTATATGAATTTTTGAAATTTTCTAAATCCCCTTTGGTTTATAATGGAACCCATTTCAAAGTGTGAAAAGTTGAAAACAGTTGAAGATATTGATCTGTCAATTCTGATTTTCTTTTACTGCTGACCATAAGTCTTCTGTTCTTGGAATTGTCTGTATCTCCTCACAACATATTTGTGTGGCTGTTTCAGGGTCATCACGTTGTTCCCTTTCTTTCCTCTACCATAGATAACAATTTCTCACGCCATCCTCCATCCTCCTCTTCCCTCCCAAATGTTCCAGGTGTTTTCTCTTATGACAACAATGTCTGGTTAAAGTCTGTCAAAACTGTCACTAAAAAGCTTCATCTCTCTAACTGCTATGTCTGTGCCCACGTCCCGCATACCGCAAAGGACGCCCTTCCCCTTTTTCCAATGCCGCTAAATGTATCCATGACCCTAGCAGCCCTGACCTTTTTAGTTCCACGTGCAAATGGTGTCATTTCCCCCTCAGTGTGGAACAAACCATCCTATATTAGCCTCAGTCTTAGCTTACCGTGCCTTGCAGGTTATACCATTCAGAGTTACAATGTATCTGAGTATCACACGCCTACCGTCTTTCAACCGGTTATGGTCACTCACCCCTCAGCATATGTTGCCCCATTGTGTTTTACCCTCCGCTGCTGGGATGGTGCACATTTTCTTGGTACCACTCACCACTGTACCCACACCACCAATGGTACCTGTGGTTATCCACAGAAATCCCCCTGTTGGCTCAGAAACCGACTCCCTCACCAAGGTGGAGTTACTGTCCCGGTCCAACACCACGATGGTAATTGACATGTTTCCAGGGCAATTTTTTATTTACCCAGTGATTACGGATTTGGTTCACTTACTGCAAAGGTTTGGGTTTGTGGTCCAAATGTTTACCAGTTCCTCCCACCCAACTGGTGTGGAGTTAATCACCTTGCCCGTCTCTTACCTGATGTCCTCGTGGTAGGTAATCTGACTTATTCTCACCCCTATTACCCACATGTGCAACGCCCCATTCATTCCCATGTCCATCGTGGATCTGAGACCAAAGCACGAGTCAGGATAAAACAATGGGACAAAGGTGTGGGAGCTGTTATTCCCATGTGGGCTCTTCCTAAATTGGCTCATTACATTGATGATACAGCTGTAGATTTGGAGGATGGAACCAAGTCGGTGACAGAAGGCTTTGGTGCTGTTTCTGTGGAAATCAAAGCCCTCAGAAATGTGACCTATGTAGTTGATCACTCAAACGAGCTTCTAATTCACCAATTTAATGGCGACCCCCCCCCCCCCCCCACTGAAGGATTTGACCTTTGGAACTGGCTCACCTCTGGCCCATGGGGGCAGATTTTCCTTAAAGTAGTGACCCCATTCCTTGCCGTCTGTGTTGTTCTCTGTTTGTGTTCCTGCTGCCTTGTTCCTCTGATCAGGAACAGGATTTCCTCCATACTCAGTCCCACCCTCCTGACCTATCAGCTGGTCCCCACTGACTCTAAACCTGTCCCTCAGACACCGCCCTCTTCTGATTTTGACCCCTCCCATTTCTCTGACGCCAACTGAGACGCCGTCTTTGAAGCTCCCAGCCGGTTTGTAAATACATTGTTTTCACTTCCTCATCAGCTTGCTCATACTGTGTGCCTTTTGCACACCAAAAAAAGCGGTTCCATTCTGGACATGCAGATTTTCTACTTCCAGACTGTGACGTCTCATCTGAAACCTGTGAGGGTGTCATGTGACTGATGTTGAATTCTGTGAAGGTCTAACCATATGTTATTGTTACTATATCTGACATATTTTTTTTTTACTATTTTATACTAATGTTGTTTTGATAGATGATATTTTTGTGTATTTTTGTGTAGAGGAAGTCACATATGGGCTTTCATTTGGTGCCGTGACCTCTGACCTAGAGTGACTTTGGAAGGTCAAACAAATGTCAATTAAAGTCTTTAAATATGCCTTTGGAAAACAAGACCCTCTGCTATATATATATATATATATATATATATATATATATATATATATATATATATATATATATATATATATATATTCTCTGTACATATTTGTGATATTTTTTAGGACTTCTTGTATGATTTTTTTTTATCGCTGCCTTACTGTTGTATTGTTTTACTGTGATGCAGATTGACCTCAGATGAAGACAGCAATCTGAATGTCCAACATGTATCAGTGGATAAATCCCCTTTAATCCTTTTCCATCTTTAATCCTCCATATCTGCTCCTTTTACTCTGTCTGTTCATTATTATTATGACTTGTATTTACACCTCCTGATTCATGTCCAATGAACAGTTCTATTAAAGTGTGTGTGAACAGTTGTGTGTTTTCCATGACAGCATTAACACGTTTGATCAGGTAAAAAATGCAAAAAATGTTTATGACCAAAATGAACAAAGATGGGCCCAACTGAGGTCAACTGAACCATAACTGTAACAGAACAAAACTGACCTAAACAGAAAATGAACAAAGGTGGAATAAACAGAAGGGGATTAACCCAAATCAAACACGGTGGGGGGGGGGGCATTACACTAAGAAATTAAACCAAACCATTAACTTAGTCAAAATAACAGAAAAAAATAATAATTAGAACTACACACAAAATACTAAGTGTCTGAAATAAATGTGATTTAACCTAAGAATTAAAGGTGGTGTATGTAGGATTGTGGCCCAAACTGGAACTGCAATCACATTCAAATACTGTAGAGCGTGGTATCCTCTGCTCCTCCCCCCAGACTAGGGGTGGACAGATCCAGCATGAGCGTCCACTACTAGTGTTTCCACTAATCCTGTCCACCACACCATAAATTTAAAACAAAAAAATCATCACCAGACTTATTCTACATCAGTCTAATATAGAACAGAACAGGACAAACGTCCTGCCCACTCAAATGAAAGTTTACACAGATTCAGGAGATAGAGAAAAATGAGCCTTAAGTTTAACTTTTACTTCCACAAAGTACAAGTGGCACGGATCACTACTGTACCCCCCCACCACCGCCACCGAACCACAGATGGCAGACTACTGAACCCTCCCACCCTTTCGGATTACACACCGCTACATGCAGAGGTCACTTCCTACAGAAAACACTGAACTACAAGGAGCTACCATGGACAGAGACAAGTCCTACACCGGTACCAGGTCTGTTCACCAGTACTCAGCCTCTTCACCAGGGCCAGGAGAAAAGACCGCCGGTCTGGGACTGAGTGCAGACCACAGCCTGGCTCTCAGTGGTTCTTACGGTGGTCAGACTGAGGCAGAGCCGGCGTTGGTCTTCAAATTCTTCTCCTCTTTCATCCGTCTCCATGTTTCTAAATTATCTTCTTTTCAGATCCTTGTTTTTTTTCTCACTTTGTCACGTTGACATATTTGGGAATAATCAGAGTCCTTTTAGGTTTATTAAGGTCAGACATTTGTGATCAGAAATGTTCAGCTGCAGCTCAGTGGAACTGCCAACCTGAATGAACAAAGGTACTGACTCTGTGATTGGCAGACAGGTGATGGGCGGAGCCTCAGACCAAAACACACAGTGACAACAGAAACATTATTTGGGGCTGACACTGAGCTTTTCAAATGTCAATATTCTGTGTGGACTACTACTGTCAGTGAGCTCAGGATTTGAAATGAACAGGATTCCTTCATGTCTGCTGACAGTCAAGGCCATTTTAGAATGACTGAGAACAGAATTCGCCCATCAGTCTGCTCCTCTGTCTGGGAACTCAAGAAACAAGTGTCAGTAAATCCTTCAAACAGACACTAGTATGTGTGCACCCAAATGAGTGTGTTTAAAGAAATACTTCAACTAAACTGTGTGATGCACTTATGAACTGGAACTGAAGAAACACAAAGTCAGGAGAGAACAAAAACTACTAACACTAGGTTGTGGTGGATAAGGGGTCCACCCATAGGTGGAGCTAGGGCATCAGGAATGGGGAAGTGAAATTTCATGAGACAAAACCAGTGTTTCTCCAGCAGCAGCAGCAGACTGACACTTATAATAGTAAAGGCTTCATGTTGGAAACATGAGCCAATGAACCCTATTACTGAGCAGAACACTGACAATGACACCAGTGTTTCCTATTGGCTGATATTATTGATGATGTCATCAAACTGAGATGGAGCAGCAGAAGAATTTATTCATTCTTTACACAGATTAATACTCATAGGGTCAGATCTACTAGCAGGAGAGAGAGAGAGAGAGAGAGAGAGAGAGAGAGAGAGAGAGAGAGAGAGAGAGAGAGAGAGAGAGAGAGAGAGAGAAAGAGAGAGAGAAGGAGAGCGCAGGAGAGGGAGAGAGAGAAGAAGAGGAGAGAAAGAGAGAAGGGAGAGAGAGAGAGAGAAGGGAGAGGGAGAAAGAAAGAGAGAAAGTGAGAGAGAGAGGAGAAAGAAGAAGAAAAAGCATGGGGAGAAAGAGGGAGAGAGAGAAGTGGGGGCAGAGAGAGGAGAGCAGGAAGAGAGAAAAGAGAGGAGGGAGAAAAGTGAGAGAGAGAGGGGGGGGAGAGAAGGAGAGAGAGAGAGAAAGAGAGAGAGAAGGAGAGAGATGGGGAGAGGAGAGAGAGAGAAAAAGAGAGAGAGAGAGAGAGAGAGGGAGAAAAAGAAAGAGACAGGAGAGAGAGAAAGAGGGGAGAGAAGGCGAGAGAGAGGGAGAGAGAGAAAGAGAGAGAAGAACAGAGAGAGAGAGAAAGAGTGAAGAGAGAGAGAGGGAGATTTTATCACAGTTATTTCTAATGAATGAACTTAAATACAGTCATATTCATAATTTTTATTGGCTTATTACATTTGAAAACTGGTAAATTTATGACGTTATCAGTCATTATTACGTTATTGGCTTCAACAAACTCAAACGTCCACCTTTAACCCTTACAGACCCAATTTAATTTAAATTTCAGTTTTTTCAGGGTTTTTTTTTTGGGGGGGGGGGGGGTAATTTATAAAACTAAGTATTTTCATAATCTAAATGTTTGTTGTTTTTTTTTACACTAAAACAAACACAAACATTTGGAGTTGTCATTATTTACAGGTTCTTATGTTATTATTTCTCTGCTCCGGCCCACTGCAGATCAAATTTAGCTGAATATGCCCCTGAACTAAAATGAGTTGGACAGCCCTGCTTTCTGGACTTGGAAGCTCCTTTTAAAATGACCAAGACAAAACAAGTGTCCAGCAGCAGCACATATGAATACAGATATGAGCAGATCCCTCATGAGGTCAGATTAGACAAAGGCCAGGACACTTTATTAGTCCAGTCCAATTCATACACAGGACAATTCACAGAGCTGTCCACAAATGGAAAAGACACAGGTTCAAAACACACTAGTACAATGAAAACAGCAGCAATCAAACACCAAGAATAATCAGTGAAACTAAAGGCAAAGGTCAGAGGTCAGATGGAAGCCTTTCAGTTGTTCTGTGTCCAGTTGAACAGAGCCGTTTTCAGCCTGGACTTCAACACTGTCCCAGTCCAGGTCTGTCTCACTGTTCCACAGTTGAACTCATGGAACTGAAACGCACCTTCACCTGTTTAGTCCTGACTCTGGGCTCCAGCACGAGACCAGTCCATGAGGTTCTCAGGGTCCCACATGGTTCATAAGGGACCGACATATCCCAGACTTTGGACTTTGGTGCTGGACCATGGACAGACTTGTAGACCAGCAGAGCTGTTTTCCAGTCTATGGTGTGAGCCACAGGAAGCCAGTGCAGATGTTCCTCCCACTGATCCAGATGTGGGACAGCTCAGTAGGTAATACTACTGACTGTGGTGCAGGACACTGGGCTGGGAATCCCACTAGGGGACACAGCTGAACCATTTGACCCATGATGATCATTTGAGTTCATTTGCACATGTTGCGTTGACCATCAACTGTATTCTGACTCTGAGGTTGAACTGGACGAGGCATAGGTTACAGTTGAATGGATCTGCTGAACTGCACTGGACCTTCTGCATGCTGCTTTGAATTGTGCAAATAAAGAACTGGTTATTGTTGCATTCAAGATTCAAAGATTCACGTTTCAAAGATTCAAAGATTCAAGATTCAAAGATTCGAGAGTCAATGATTTAAGATTCAATGATTCAATGATTCATGATTCAATATTCAAAGATTAAAGATTCAAGATTGAAAGAACCATGATTCAAAGATTCAGAATTCAAGATTCAATGATTTAGAGTTTAAGATTGAAAGATTAAAGATTCAAAGATTCAAAGATTCAAGATTCAGATATTTAAAGATATGAGATTCAATGATTCAAAGATTCAGGATTCAATGATTCCGTATTCAAAGTTTCAAAGATTGAAGATTCAAAGAATCAAAATTCAACAATTCAAAGATTCATTATTCAAACATCCCTCCATCTGTCTTCTTCCTCTTATCTGGGTCCTTGTTCAGGACTCATCAGTCTAATTATGGATGCCCAGACTCCTCCCTCTCCTCAGACTCCTCCTCCAGCTCTTCCAGGGGGACCTGAGGGTGTGCCCAGACACCCTACAGAGGAAACTCAAATTTTTTTTTTTAAAAATTCAAGATTCAATGATTCAAAGATTCACAATTCAATATTCAAAGATTCAAGATTCAATAATTCAAGATTCAAAGGTTCAGAGATTCGAGATTCAATGATCTGAGATTAAATGATTCAAAGATTCAATAGTCAAAGATTCAAGATTAAATGCTTCAAAATCCAAATATTCAAAGATTCATGATTCAGAGATTCAAGATTCAAAAACTGATGATTCAATATTCAAAGATTCAAGATTCAATGATTCAAGATTCAAAGGTTCAGAGATTTGAGATTTAATGATTTGAGATTAAATGATTCAAAGATTCAAGAGTCAAAGATTCACAATTCAAAGACTCAAGATTAAATACTTCAAAATCCAAATATTCAAAGATTCACAATTCAAAGACTGATGATTTAATATTCAAAGATTCAAGATTCAGTGATTCAAGACTTAAAGGTTCAGACATTCGAGATTCAAGGATTTGAGATTAAATGATTCAAAGATTCAAGATTAAATGCTTCAAAATCCAAATATTCAAAGATTCATAGTTCAAAGATTCAAGATTTAAAGACTGATGATTCAATATTCAAAGATTCAAGATTCAGTGATTCAAGATTCAAAGGTTCAGAGAATCGAGATTCAATGATTTGAGATTAAATGATTCAAAGATTCAAGAGTCAAAGATTCACAATTCAAAGATTCAAGAGTCAAAGATTCACAATTCAAAGATTCAAGATTAAATACTTCAAAATCCAAAGATTCAAGATAAAAGATCCAAGATTCAAAGATTCAGTTATTCCAGATTCAAAGCTGTAGAAGTGCAGATCCCATACAGAAGGACATTCCAGTAGTGGAGCCTTGAGGAGACAAAGGTGTGGACAAGCTGGAAAACCTGCTCCGTTTACAAATGTTTTTCAAATGCTCCAGAAAAATGGCTCCTAGAGAACCAGCACTGCCAACACTAATCTGCATTCTAGTGTGGATGGCACAGACTCCAGTCTGGTCCAACAGATCCACTACTGGACTAATGTGTGCACACATGGACTGGATCAACTGTCTGGGTTAGTTCCACTGAAGAGTTTACAGCAAGAGTTTTTACTTGTTCTTTTTTCTATGTCTGGTTTGTAATTGCACAATTAGCCTATTTATCTATTTATTTTGATTTATTTATTCTTCTTGCTCTGTTCTCCTCTCTCTTCTTCTCTTTCTCTCTTTTCTATCTTATTCTTGCTCTAGTAAAGTTAGTGTATTTTTAGAATGTATTGTATGTATTGAATGTATTTTCTGTATTTGGATGAAGCTGTTCAATCTGAACAGACTTTTCTGTATCTGTCATGTTTAACGGTTTTCTTCCAGTATATTAGGACTTTGTAATCTAAGTGATGTTTGTTCTGTTGGTCGTTTGTCCAGGACAACAGATGGAAATGAGCTTCTCTGCTAAATCTGGTGCATGCATCTTGTTCTTTGTAACTAATGCCAGTACACACTGTCCTGGAACTAAATAAATACATACATACATACAAATGCACAAAATGCAAATTGCGCAACGGGAAACAGGTAACGGAAACAAAACAGTTTTTCCGCTCTCATGAGGTGGTTTTTTTGAGATGTTTTGATACAGAAGTGTTGCACAAAAGTGTCATAGAAACACATTTAGTGCAATTTCACACATCTGTTCCAACACCGTGGAGGTTTGGCATGAAACTCAGTGCCTCCATCTTCCTTAAACCAGTGTCTTGCTAGAACTATACAGTATTTATGAGAATTACAACATGTTGCAGCATGGGACTGGACTAGAACCACGCATCAGAAGCCAAACACTCTCCAGTGGAAACACCTACAAGTAGCACTTTGATGAATTTGTACAAATATCGCTTTTATTTTGTGGAAAACTGTAATGAAAACCAAGCTATTAAAAGTAAAGTTAGGAATAAACAAACTCACTAAACACAAGATAGAGCTGAGAAACTTCAGATGGACGGACAGATGATTAAACCTGTTACTGTTGCTATGACAACCCTGTTTCTGACTCCATGAATCCAACAGTAACGTCCAAAAGTCTGACCAATGAGACAGATGTAGTGTTTGACCTTTGACCTGTTCCTGTGGTCTGATGGTCTGGGCTCAGTGTGACAGAGCACTGACACGTTCAACACTGAACACAGTCACTCACAGACGGTGACACTGACATTTTGGATCTGACACCTGGAAAGTCCCCAGATGTGAATGTGACGTGTGACGGACAGAGCCTCAAAAACAGACCCACCATAATAATGGGATTCAGGGGGTCTGTCCTGGTGCACTGGTGCATTGTGGGTGTTGAGTGTGCAGCTGGACTGAGCACAGTTGGATTTAGTAGCAGTAGATGAGTTCCTTCAACCACTACGTTTCCATCCACACTCAGATGTGGCTCATTTCAGAACTGGGGGTACATTTTGTGTCTCCCAGATACACCCATTGTTTTTTCTCCCCAGACAAATCTTTATTGAATCCGTTTTTAATAATACTACTAATTAAATTAAACTTCAACAAATAGTAATGCTTTTTTTTGTATATTTTTGACCAAATGTAGACAGAAAATATTAACCTAAGAAGTCCCACCCCATCCAAAATGGACTGTCTTTGGCTCAGGATTCATACATTGAACTTGAATTAAAATGAAATAATTTTACATAATTGTCATTTTTTTCGTGCTCACTCTAAAAACACCAACAAAATCAATTGCAGAGAATTTCTATTTTCTGTATTATGTGAAATTTCAGTATTAAATAAATATGTTTTTTGTCTGTCTGTACCAGTGGATCCAAACCTTTTTTGGCTCGTGACCCCATTTTAGCATCACACATTTCTGGTGACCCCAGACTTTCAAAACAGAAACATTTTTTTGCTGAAATTAATTTAATTTTCCTTGGTCAGGATATGTACAGTCAGTCCAGCTTGTATTTAAAAGGCTAACAATTAAAACTGAACAAACGAGAACTGAAAATGTGAATTATGGAAGAGCTGCAGCATCTGAACCGTTAGGGGTCTGAGCCTATTTTGGCTGTTTTTGAGTTCTTTTGATTTTGTCTTTATATACTATATAAATAAATGTTTACTATACCCATGTTTAGTATCTTCTTTTTCAGCACAACTTCATCTATCTCATCTGCCTATTATTTTTTCACTTTAACTATGATATCAACACAAAAGGCCAAAAAACACAAAAAATATAAAATGCGGTTTGAACAATGTATATAATTTATTGCATAAATGACACAGAGATGCTTAATGAACCTTTTCAAAGACTTTAAAAGTGAAGTTTGGTTCCAAATAATAAGTATATAAAATAAAAATTATAATAAATTAAAAAATATACTCAAATATTTGACCTAAAAGCATATCTTTACATAGGTGTTTTCTCTGGTTTTCTTAATCAGTTACTAGAAATTTCAGGCGACCCCATTTGAATTCCAGGCGACCCCATGTGGGGTCCCGACCCCAAGGTTGAAAAACACTGGTCTATATGTTCTGGTCACCTCTGTTATCTCTGTTATAAAACTCCATAAAAGTCTCCAAAGCATTCATATAAAAACATGAGACCTGCATCCTGTGATGTCACTTCCTCTGGCAGAAAACATGTTGAAGGCGCTAAGGTAGATCATTTTTCTACTCCCATTATTTTGTACAAAAGGTTTAGGATACACCAATAGTAGATTAATTTCTTGTCAATTCTGTTATTGTTAAATCATAGTGAATCAATCATGAAACTTAAAAAAAAACAATAATATGATAAAATCTATAAAAATTCTATTTTATAGACATGCCATGTGGTGTCTCATTTTCATCGAGCACATGGAGTTAAGGTCAAAAATGGAAAAAAATGTCAACTCTGTTAATGCTTTAATGATAACAGAGTTGACAGTGACTTACACAGTCAAATGCTTCAAATCTTATTTGAGTATTTTGAGGTATTTTCCTTTTTTAATTTAAACACATTTCTTAATATAAACACTTTTATTATAGATGCTGAATCATTTTACTGTCAAAGGAACATCAGTGCTGTTTTTTATTCGGGTTGTCAGTGTGATCGTATGGAACTGAACTGTCCAGTGTGTTGGGTCTTAAAGGCACATTCTGTCATTTATACATGCCTTTAAATAAACAGTGCACTTTTTAGCAACAGATTTTGGTAAAAATTTGGGACTTCTAGATGGGCAATGTTGTCTTTTTGTTCTGACCATAATTGATCTGATGCCCACCATAACTGTAAACACAAGCCTGTTTTTCTATTCCTTCTGTTAAAACCTCTGTCTTCTATGTTTGATGCTGTGACAGGGGTGTCAAACTCAGTTCAGTTCAGTTCCATATATAGCCTATTATGATGATGATTATGACAAAGAACATAACCGCTGTCAGAAAATCCCAAAAACGCCTCCAGAGACTGTTATGTGTGTAAGATTCCTGTTGATCAAAAACACAGAAACAAATATGAAGACATAAACTTCCTGCAGAGGTTCAAAGAACGCGCTTTTGTCATGATGTGCTGATAGAGAATATTACAAAAATACCAAGAAACTAAAGTAGAGTGAATGCGTCATATGATATCACCAAATGTGTCAGGAAAGAGACTAAAAATCATTTCTACATTTTTAAATGTTTTTAAAGGTTTCAGAGTCTGGCAGAAATATTATTGTTGTTGGTTTGAACTCTGGGTGGTCAACTCTGTTATTCATGTCAACTCTGTTTGTAGTTTTGCTTTAAAAAATAATTATCAGATATGTTTTATTAACAACCTTATTACAAGCTGTGTCTAATGAAATTTCAAAGTATTTAATTCATTTTTACAGGTTTGTTTACAGAAAATGCACACCCTCGCGGCAACATGTCAATTAAATGTGTTGATATTTTGACTCCAAAACAAAAATGTTTTTATCTAATCAGAACACAAAATTGACTTAATGGATTTACAGACACAATATCTCTAAGGAAAAAGCAATCTTTTACTTTGTTTAACATTTGTTAATTTTATGTATTCTACCCAATTTGTCTGCAACAGAGTTGACAGATTTTTCTGCAACTACATTGTTTTTCACATTAAAAGTTGTAAATGTTACAGGTTTAAGCTCAGCAAATACTAGAAAAGTTCAATTTAAAGTGTGTTCTACGAAATACAAAAGTTTCATGAAAGAAAAAAAACACTCCAAATGTTTGTTTTCTGTCTCCATGTGAAATGTACCCAGCAATTCTGAAATGAGTCATGTGACTAGAACTCCACATTAGACACTTCCATTTTCTACATTCAACCTTTTTGGAAATGACTGAATCATTGCGTCCAGAAAACAGCTGTTGGATGGACAGTCAGTGGTGGGCTGTCAGGGCCTGCAAGGCCTTCTCTGCTGGCCTAAAAAACTATCTGAATCACAGACTGATGTTAATTCTGTTTTGTCCATGAATACTTCTTCGATAATTCTAAATGGTCTGTGTGCTTCCATTCAGAGCTTTTCCTCTGGTTGTGCTGCTTCCACTCATGGATTTTCATATTAAAGCCTTTAACCAATCACATTTCATCATTTGTTGCCAGGCAGGGTCACAGTCACAGAAATCTGCCAGGAGGCCTTCACAGTCACTTCCACGTTCCCTCGAGCAAAACAGAAGTGGAGATGAAACTGTTGCTTCAACCAATCAGATTTAGAGTTGGCGACACCAGGGCCCTCTAGCAGGCGTACGGTGATGTCAGCGTTTTCACACCCTGTGATTGGATAGTCAGAGAGCGGACTAGCCAAAGCCAGCAAACTGCATCTGTAGTGAGCTGCACCGACACCAGTATAGTTGTGTTGGTTTAACAGCTGTTTAGTCCAAACACAACGGCTGAAGGAGGAGAAGAAATGGATTTGGTCGCAGATTTATTGTCAAAGCCATTTTCAAGACGGACTTTTCAATAAAAGCTGGACATCGTTAAGAAAGGTCGGACAATTCCGAAGCTAGCAAGACAGTCACAACCAGGAAAAGGATTTGTCCGTCACTTTCACTGCACTAACTATGAGCGGTACCCCCGGTACCCACATGGATAATCTGTACAACAGAGGAGTTGAACTGTTTTAGAGGAAAGAAAGAAGGGTGGATTTGTGTACAAAGAATCAGAACTTTTGGTGAGTAAAATGTTGCTATTTTCCTCAATAATATTGCAAGTTTATGAGGTTATTATTGCTGCTTTTTTCTGTGTGTCAGCTGTAGCTGCAGTAGAAGGAGACTTGTGCACCCCAGGTTTGTTTATTCACTAAAGGCATTTATTGTGGCTGCACCAGTTATCTATCTGGGATGCAACGGCTCTTTATGCTGCATTTCTGCAGAATAAGATGGTTTTTATAACCATGAAATAGTTATTAAGGGGTGGATTGATTCAGATGGAGCACTACTGGAGGCCTAGGTGTGAAATGCACGGTCCGCCACTGTCGACAGTGGAATATTACCGCCCAAATATGTGAAGGCATGTGACACAGAACACTAACCACAGCAGAGGAGGTGAGGAGATAAGAATGAGTTTGAACTGACTGATGTTCTGATCAAAGATAGAGACGACTATTACTATTCTGATCAAAGAGAGGACGACTGAGAGAAGAGACCAGCACGGGACTGGACATGGACCACAGCGTGATGATCATCTGGATGTCCTTCTGGATCCAAGGTAAGAGGACAGGTCGACATGGTAACCATGGAGACACTTCGCCTCCGTGGTTACAGACGGGTCAGGGGTGTGTTTGATATCAGTCATAGCGTGTGCTGATGGTCATGTGTCTGTCATGATGGAAATGAGGCTCAAACTGACTTTAGTTTAGGAGCTGATTTAGTTGTGTTATATGAACAAAGTGGTCGTTCAATGTGTTTCTAATATTTCCCATGTTTTCGTCTTTTTTGTCCATTTTCTAGAAGGTAATCTGGCAGATGTTCTCCCCACTATCCTTTCTAAGAACATTATTTCATAAACTCCACACACTTTTCATTTCTTCTGAGTTTTTTCAACTAAATTCCAACAATAATCTTTTTTTTTTTTTTTACAGGTTCTTATTCTATTAGTGTGAGGTCCAGTGCGTCCCAGATGGACCGCCCACTACTGTTTGATTGATAACTGTTGAACCAGACCAGTTGAACACAAATATTCCACAGAACTGTAAAGGTCTAAATGCCATCTGAAACAGACTCAAAGGGAAACATTTAGTTTAAATATTTTTACATGAAATATATCCAAAACTAGTGCATCACAGATGGACAAAAAATGTACGTCTTTTTTTTTCCCCCAGAATTCCACAGTTCTCCACAGTGAAGTTCCTCTGACATTTTCATCCTCAAATGTATTCAGTGTAAACCATAAACCCTCTATTTTACAACCCAATAATTGGTTATAGAGGAAAAAAATATATGATCAAACCTAAATAGAACGAGTTTAGAGAAATGTCAGCGTCACTGAAGGACAACAAAAGGAAATATCAAATTAAACATTTTTTATTTCAATTATCAATATCATATACATTTATTTATAATATTTACAACATATAAATAATATTAACATTATATTCACATGCATTTTGCACAGATATATGCATTTATTAATTTTAAACACTGTGTGTTTAGAATATGGCATAAATAATATAATAGTCAAATATCAGTGTATTTGAATAAATGGAGTTTATTTATAGAGTTTATAAAATGAACCCAGAATGACGGCACTAAACTGAGTCACTGTACAAACATTCACACTCACTAAAATACTCACTATTTATATATATGTCTGATATTTAGATTCTTTTCTCCAGTGCTTGTGTTTGATCTTTTTACTCTTGTATATTTTTATTCTCTATTTCTATGGGGGGTGGGGGTGGGGGGGGTGTCCTCCACACCAGGGGGTGGCTGTGGTTCCTTCTTGGGGTCTGCTCCTCCCTGGTGGGGTGGGGGTCCCTGCTGCCCACATGTGCTGGTACTTTGTCTCTCTCTCTCTCTCTCTCTGTCTCTCTCTCTCTCTGGTCAGGATGTGGCTCTAGGTTGGTGGTGCTGGTGTCTGGGGGCGGAGCCTTCTTCCTGGTTTGGATGGCTCCCTGTGATAGCCCCTCCTCTTTTACTTCCTGCTCCTCCTGTGTTCAGTCTGTTTGTGTGCATGTGTGTGTTTACATGTATGTGTGTGTGTGCGTTTGTGTATACGTGTATATGTGTGTGTGTGCGCGAGAGTGTTTTTGTGTGTGTGTGTACATGTCTGTGTGTTTGTGCATATATGTGTGTCCTCTTTTACTTACTTTTCTCAGTCAGTCTTTTTCTGTGTTATTTGAACATATCAGCACTGGTGTGTGTGTACTATCTATCTATCTATACAAATATATGAAACACATATACTGCATAAATATCCATATTAATAAACAGATATACTACATCTATACAAATATATAAAACATACAGGGTGGGGAAGCAAAATTTACAATGAACATTTAGTTGTTTTTTCTCAGCAGACACTACGTCAATTGTTTTGAAACCAAACATATACTGATGTCATAATCATACCTAACACTATTATCCATACCTTTTCAGAAACTTTTGCCCATATGAGTAATCAGGAAAGCAAACGTCAAAGAGTGTGTGATTTGCTGAATGCACTCGTCACACCAAAGGAGATTTCAAAAATAGTTGGAGTGTCCATAAAGACTGTTTATAATGGAAAGAAGAGAATGACTATGAGCAAAACTATTACCAGAAAGTCTGGAAGATACTATTAAAGAAGAATGGGAGAAGTTGTCACCCCAATATTTGAGGAACACTTGCGCAAGTTTCAGGAAGTGTGTGAAGGCAGTTATTGAGAAAGAAGGAGGACACATAGAATAAAAACATTTTCTATTATGTACATTTTCTTGTGGCAAATACATTCTCATGACTTTCAATAAACTAATTGGTCATACACTGTCTTTCAATCCCTGCCTCAAAATATTGTAAATTTTGCTTCCCCACCCTGTATATATTACATAAATTTCCATATAAATAAACATATATACTACATCTATACAAATATATAAAACATAAATTTACTACATAAATATCCATATTAATAAAGATGTATACTACATCTATACAAACATATAAAATATATATATGCTATATAAATATCCATATTAATAATGATATATACTACATCTATACAAATATATAAAACATATGTATGTAAACATTTTCATAATTTAATGTTATGTTTTGCACTTTGAAGTTGTCATTATTTATAGGCATAATGTAATATTATTTTTTCCACATCAAACTGAGAACAAAATATGGAGTCATTCTTTTTTGTCGGTTATTCTGCTGTTATTATTTGACTGTAGATCATATTGGTCTGTATGTGGAACCGCAACTAAAATGAGTTCCACAACCTTGACTGTGGAATTTTTACACTTTGTAAATTCATACCAGGGGCTGGATTTGAACCTTTGGTGGGACGCATCTTTGTCACCCCTGAACTAAAGGATGATGTTAGCTGTAGAATGTGGACTGATCTGGGATCTGCTCCAGTGAACCTCCTCAGACCCACACATGGGTTTACTGTCTACGATTGGACAACAGGTTCATAGCTTTAGACAAAAAAAAACAAAAAAAAAACAAAAAAAAAAAACCTGTCCACTGCAAAGGACATTCCATAAAAATTACCAAAAAAAAATGTATCTGAAAAAACTATTGCATTATGATGTTTCCAATATCAGCAATTACTGAATTAAGAAAAGCCAAAAGTTGTACTTTCATTAGTCTGAGGAAGTTCATATATTCTTAATAAAACAATGAAAAAAAAAATCAAAATGCATTTCAACTTTAGCCTAATTTTGACAAATGAAATCAATCTAAAAAAAATCTGTATACTTTTTTTTCATAACTCATGCATAAAAGGGATAAAACAGATCCAACTGAATAAACAGTGTATTTTTCAGTCCAATCTGTCATGAACTGAACATAAACCCAGTGTGTCCATCCACTGGCATTGATCCAACTGCATGAGTTTGACTGTGGAATCAATGTTGGAGAAGATGACAGTGTTTTCACGGTAACTATGGAGCCTCTGAAAGTCCAAATATGGTCATATCTGGTGACCGTGAAAAGATTAAGAACTGTATTTGACACCAATTATTGACATGGATTGATAGGATTAATGGATCAACAGGAATTAAACAGTTTAGGTCAGTAGATGGTTTAAGTTAAAGGAGGACGTTGGGGTCTTTAAGGTTTAAAGGTGGTCATTTGGGTCTTTAAGGGTTAAAGGTGGTCATTTGGGTCTTTAAGGGTTAAAGGTGGTCATTTGGGTCTTTAAGGGTAAAAAACTGTCACATAAAGTTTGATACAGAATACTCACAGCAGTAGGAGCAGTCCTACAGCACAGGCCTAATATGATGTTCTACTCAGATGTCCACACTTTTTGCTGTTCTATGGAGGTATCAGAAAAAAAAATTCAACATAATTCGAGCAGAGTTTTAGATTGACTGTATTTACTTGTTATTGCTGCGACAGGAGCTGTCACATTTTTTCTTCTTACAATGAAACTCAAAACTGTTCAGAAGAATTTTGAAAGAAACACATATATTTCATTTCCTCATTCTTGTAGGATGTGTTTTGTTGTTCATTGTTCACTGAGTGACACACCTGTCTATCATCACAGTAGAGA
Organism: Sphaeramia orbicularis; assembly: GCF_902148855.1. NCBI lineage: Eukaryota > Metazoa > Chordata > Actinopteri > Kurtiformes > Apogonidae > Sphaeramia > Sphaeramia orbicularis. Next base: position 51,913,264 of record NC_043964.1, read on the forward strand.
TTATGGATACGGCAGCATGAGTGACTTTTGGAGGAACTGTTGTGGTCGATGGGCCAGTCTGATTTGATTAGATTTCATTTGAAAGAGTATAACATCTAAATTATATGCTGTACTGAAACACTAAGGTCCAATCCCAGTTCACCCCTTGGCCCCTCCCCCTTAGCCCTACCCCTCCATTTTGTGCGTTCAGGTGAAGGGCTAGGGGTGTCCCGATTATCGATGAGTCGGAGGGGAGAGGCTAAGGGGGAGGGGCTAAGGCAGAGGGCTGTTTGACCCTTCAAATGGAGATTTTTGAGGACCACACTACAAACACAGGGGTCTGACAAATCTGCCATAATTCAGTTCCAATCATGGGTCAGATGGAGGTAAACACAGAAAAACAGAGCAGCAGTGACCAAAGAAACACACAAATGGACAGATTTACTTCAGAAACAAGAAAAGCACTCGGAGAGTGCAGACCTCCGACAAGGCAGATCTACCCCCCCATCACCACCAAAATGTAATCATTTTTTCTTTGTGCCAGTATCAACATTTCCCAAAAATTTCATGAAAATCCACCCATAACTTTTTAAGTTTTGTTGCTAACAAACAAACAAACAAACAAACCCTGGCAAAAACATAACCTCCTTTGCGGAGGTAACAACTGAATCATTAGATCGTCTGTTTAATGCTGTTTCATTGTGTTATAGGTGTCATTTATGCGTTTTGCGGTTGACAGACATAAACAGATGTCCAAAGCCCATGGAACACAGACGGTTCCAGCTGCTGACCACATGGAGAATTCTGTCCCAAAGTTCAAACATCTGTTTATAGAAGCATCGATGACTGATGAAGGGTTGTGTCATTTCACAGGGGAATGTTTCAACCACTACCCCTTACAACCACTGCATGAAAAACCAGATTATCGACCCCGTAAACGCCCGCCAACTTCAAAGATTCCCGGTAATTATCGTGAGTTTACAGAAAAGTTCAGCTGTGCTGGAAACTGCCGCAAACGGAGCCAACGGGAGAGGAGGAGCGGGGCGGGTGTGGGGGCGAGTGGGTGCGGGGGTTAACAGCTCGCCGAGGTGTGAACGACCCTCATTTACATTTGAATGTCACTGGTGCCTGCCATGTCCGACCACAGAGACACACATTGGATGTTTTTTTTCTTTTTATAGCATCCCATTGGATGTTACCACAAAGGACAGCTCACATGTGATTGGTCATCTGTGCAGCATTATAATATGCCCCACCCATTAAAAATATTATTATTATTGTTATTATTATGTTTATTATTCAGATATTTATTTACATATTTATTTATTGTTGCAGGGTAATAATTCACATACTGAAAACATCACCACCAATATCAATTAAGAAAGAACACGACTGCCAAGATCATGTTAAAAAATAAAGACAAGCTTTAATAAAATGTAGAATGCAAAAAGCACACTTACATATTTAAGAAAACAGTGCCAACACTTTCAAATTAAACAAACTTAGAATTTCCACAGTCAGTTCAGTCAGATGTGCTGTCCTCACAACATGTGTCTGTGCAGCTACAGCCACAAACAACACAGTAGAGTCCAAACAAGGCTTTCTGTTCTGAGCTGGAGCTTCTCCTTTACTTGACGTTTTCTGAAACGTTTTTGTAACTGCAACATATAAAATACATCCAACTTCAATTACTAACAGACAGTTATTATTACAGTTATTATTAATTACTCTACACACGTAATGCACTCACATCGCTAGCTTGAATAGCATAAACGTTAGCTTCATTACACGTTCACAGAACAGTTTCAATCAACCAACATCTAGAACCTAATGTTGTTTTCGGATATATACACTTACAAAGAAGAAACTTTTCCAAGGCACACAGTAGTAGAGCACACTTAGCGAACATGAGTTTTTCTGAACTTTAACTGCAGAGAAAAGAACGAACGGAAATATCCGGCAAAGATCATCTCTAGCAAAAGAGCGCTCACTCTGTATACAACCTGAGTGCACAGCGAACACAAAGATCCTTAACGAGAAGACATCTCACTCCTATCAATTCTTAAGCCAACTGCATTTTAACAGATTTTAACTGATTTATCTATTATCAACTTATTGTAACTTATGAAAGTAATTTATACAACTTATGAAATAAGTTTGATCTTTGACCTAAAAACATCACATCAGACAAGTGTTGGTGCCATCTTCTCTGAGGGTGGTCCAGTCCAGTCTTCTGTGGTGGTAGAACATGTGTTGGTTCTGCTGTAGTGTCTGTGGTGGTAGAACATGTGTTGGTTCTGCTGTAGTGTCTGTGGTGGTAGAACATGTGTTGGTTCTGCTGTAGTGTGTGTGGTGGTAGAACATGTGTTGGTTCTGCTCTAGTGTCTGGTGGTAGAACATGTGTTGGTTCTGCTGTAGTGTCTGTGGTGGTAGAACATGTGTTGGTTCTGCTGTAGTGTGTGTTGGAGTGCAGCTCATGGGTTAGAGCTCCAGACTCTGGAAGGATGGAGGCCTTACAGTCCACCCAGATGTCCCATCAGCAGTGCCATCTTCTTCATCAGACCTCATATCCATTGTGATCCCCCTCCATAAATCTCCTCCTTGTTGTCCAGTTCACCCTCTTTTGCCTCCAGCTGCTGTACAGACAGAAGTACCATCAGTGCTGCACTGTGAGGCTAACAGTAGTAGAATGTGGTGTTTGTGTCAGATTCAGATTAAACAGATTCTTCTAAATCTTCCCGTCTTTCTTCTCTGATGTGGACTGAAATGTTCATGGCTTCTGCCTGGACTGTTAGATCTGGTTGGCTGTATGTGTAGTTCCATCGGACTGTTTCTTTATGTCTTACAGGCCACTGGAATTAAAATATACAAGTTAGGAAGAGTAAAAAAATAGATGCATAGGATTATAACAATAGAGAAACAAAACACAACAAACTATTAAAGTTTCTTAATCAACAGGACTCCACTTTCTACTCCATTCAAGCCTGGACTTGCAGCTGGAGCTGCCATTAAATGAGCAGTCACTGCTTCACTGTGGGTGAGCTCAGTCTGAAAACCAAATAGAAATAGTTCAGAAAAAGCAGACATTAAAGGCATACATTTACTTCTATAGAGCAGAATGGATCCAAACTCTTTAAAATCTGACCTTTGCTCTGGTTCATACCATCTGTTGTTTCCTTCACTGTTTTGCAGACGGCGCACACCTTCCTAAAATAATACAAGACTAAGTCACTTTGAGGAACAAACACCTCCAGGTTCAAGCAGGTCAATGTGACAGATTCATGACTTTAATCAGTTCCACAAGTCAAACCACACTATCATACACTGTGCAATTAACTAAGAAAGTCACACTAAGATAAAATTCCCACCCAAATAGCACACAGGTAATAATTAATTGAATATATACTTACCACAATTTTTGGATTGTGCTCCAGCCTTTTTCTGGTTCTTGTCCACAGTCTGGTGGCTCATCCAGTGTCTGCCTGGTTCAAGTCAGTAAGTTGTTGTCTCACCTCCACTGTAAACTGCTGTGTCATGTACGACTCCATTTGCATTTGTATACCTCACAGCAGGACCATTTACATACGAAAACCTCACATAGCCCAAGGGGCTGGGGAGGGGTTATTGCCAAGGCTCTCTAACCAGAGGGTGGGAATTCACGGCAATTCCCGGCAGTTAGAGAGAATTTTCTGTGGTGACTTCAAATTCCCACCAGTAGGCGTTAATTTCAAGTTCCACAGCAATTTACAGGGACGTTAACTGACAAAAACCCCACTTTTCATGCAGTGAACTCCATTTCAAAGAGTAGTGCCAAGTGCAAGGGCTGAGAGGGAGGGGCCAAGGGGTGAACTGGGATGGTGCCTAAATGTGTGTGAATATGGCGGTAAAAATTGTAATAAATCATGTCGTGTTTTTTTTTTTTTCATTTTTCTAGTGTGTCTCCTCTTCACCTCATCTTTACCTGCTGCAGGTCAGTCCATTATCCTGTGTTCGATTTCAGTTCACACAGGTCAAATTTTTAATATAATATTCTATGTATGTGATGTTTTGTGTCTGATAGGAGTTCAGATCAGACTGGTTGGTCCTGGTTCTACTCGGTGCTCTGGTAGGGTTGAGGTCTTCCATGGTGGTACCTGGGGAACAGTCTGTGATGATGGATGGGACTTCAGTGATGCTCAGGTGGTTTGTAGACAGCTGAACTGTGGGACGGCACTGAGTGCCCCAGGCTCCGCCCCCTTTGGTCTAGGTTCTGATCCAATCTGGCTCGATTTTGTGGACTGTTCAGGAAATGAGAGTTCTCTGACTGAGTGTCAACACCCAGGATTTGGAACAGAGGACTGTGGACACGGTGAGGATGCTGGTGTCATTTGTTCAGGTGAGAAATCCTTTTCCACTGTTTCCCATAAAGTTGGAATACAATACTTGGACCTTTCTTCATGAGATGCTTGTGCCAATGTGGTTGATTGTGAACAGATAAAGTGGAGCTGGGACTCAGTATGTGATCACCACCTGGTTAAAGATGATTAGTGACTGTATGAACAGGAACAAGAGGTTTTGCTGTTTTCACACCTAGAATTTGTGTGGATGCTATGTGCCTCCTGTTCATATTCCTGATGTCTTTTGGTATATTTATATTTACATGTTTATTTTTCTATCTATGTTGGGGGTGTGGACTTATGTTTAGAACAGTGGTTCTTAACCTTGTTGGAGGTACTGAACCCCACCACATTCATATGCGCATTCACCGAACCCTTCTTTATTAAAAAATACAATATGATTTTTTTCAAATTCAAGACACAGGTATATGTTTTACTGGTGCACAAAATGAACCGTGCATTAACATCACTGTGCTCAAAGAACAAAACCAATACAGTGCATGAACTTTCAACAAATTCCATACCTTTTCACAAAGACATGACCTTTTTTAATACAACCACACTGAAATGGTTTTAATTTTTAACCTTATGTATTCCAATAATGAACTTATTGTATTTATGCTATTTATCATTTTTAACATTTTAACACACACCCATCACCTAATTTCCATCAGGCTACAATAATAATGAAAATTTACTGCAAATCAGTGTGACTTCTGCTGTTGTGTATATGTATGTGTAGGCCGTCAGGTCAACCCAGTTTTCGTTTCATCTCGCTCCGAACTTTCCGAACCACGCAATTTTGACAAAAAAAAAGATAATTGCATGTAGTGTATCAAAAAAAAAAGTTCTCGTGATACTCCTTCAGTATTTTTGTGATCGTTGTTTTATTACGGCACTAGCTCAGCTTTAGCGTAATACGGTTTCTCCATCTGCGATGATGCGTCGGTTGTCACATGACTGTAACTGACCAGTGCGGTGACCGAAAAATGTAAACAAACACTACACATGGCTGCCTCCGTGGTTAAAAGGAGGTAGTAAAAGTCACAACAACGATGTGGAAAATACTCAAATAATTCATCGTCAGACAAGTGGAAGAGATTATAAACACTTCCGGATGTGTTGTAGTGCTATAAGCAACAACAATACACCACGTATATTGGCTGTCAATCAGAGAAAGAGACTCCGAGGCCGTTTGTTTACATACACGCACCTAGCCCGACATTCACACCCGACTAATGAGTCGAGTGTGTGTCTTGACCTCCGCCGAACCCCTGAGACTGACTCACCGAACCCCTAGGGTTCGATCGAACCCAAGTTAAGAACCACTGGTTTAGAAGGACAGTGAAAATGTCACACTGTATGATGCATCCATGTTAGGATGTTGAAAATCCACAAATAAAATTCTAATAAAAGTTATGAACAGAACTGGTGACAAAGGGCAGCACTGGTGGAGTCCAACCCTCATCGGGAACAGGTCCAACTTACTGTCGGCCACGTGGATCAGGCTGGCACTCCTTTAGTACATGGACTGAACGGCCGCTAACAAGGGGCCATCCACCCCGTACTCCTGGAACATCCCCCACAGGATCCCCCTGGGATCAATTAAAATTATTATATTATTATTATTATTACATTTTCAATTTTGTCTTGGTCAGCTTTTAAATGATGAGATGAGACAGCAATTTTTAAAGAAATAAAAAAACATAGATGATTATGGCTTGAACAGGACAGGTGGTACAGTCATTAGTACAGGTGCCCCCTAACAAGAAGGTTGTGGGTTCAACTCCAACACCAGTCATGACTGATGAGATGTAATAACAGATCTGAATTCACCAAACTACTAAACATCCGTCTACACCAGGGGTGTCCAGTCCTGGTCCTCTAGAGCTACTATCCTGCGTGGTTTAAGCCTATCATCAAGCTCTGCAGAAGTCTGAGAACGACCGTCAGGTGTGCTGGAAGAGGGATCCATCTAAAACATGCAGGATAGTAGCTCTGGAGGACCAGGACTGGACACTCCTGGTCTATATGATGCAATTTTTAATTCAGATGGATTTTTTCTTTTTTTTTTTTTTGTTCAAATAACTTAAAAACAAATTCAACTAATGAATAAATCTGTGTCCAAAAACAAAGACAGACGCAGACACAAGAAAGGATATTTCATAGAGACAACACGACATACGTTAACAGAAAAAGTTCTGTTTTTTCATTTGACATACAAATTTAAGGCAGCCCTTTTACTTATATTTTTCCGTTGAAACAAGAAGTTCTACTTTACAGTGAGGAAGAAAATTTGTGATTTGTGAATACAGACGGCACCCTTATTGTTTGAGAGCACAGACGGCACCCTTTTGTTTCATGTCCCCTGTTGAGCTAACCTCTTTAGCATTAACCAGTGATGTTTTGATTATATGTTAAGATGCCTCCACCAGGTCTGAGAGACCTACCCTCCCTTCCCTTGGTGGGAACCCCCCCTTCCTGGAGTGCGACCCCCCTCCCCTTTCCCCTGAATGTAAATTTTCTTGTCTCCTTCCTAAAGTACAACCCCCTTTTCTTTATTACTTTGTTTGTCTTTTGTTTTCTATTGACTGCTTTGAAGTAACTGTATAAATACCATCTGAAAACATAGATTCGGGGTCAGACTACTGAAACAGGCTCTGTCTGCATCGGTACTCTCACCGTGCTCCGGAACACTAAATAAAGCTACACTCATCGCAGCAAACTTTGAACCACGTTTTGTAATTTTTCTTCAACAACAGTATGTGTGTGTTTCATTGTAATGTGAGTTAAGATTGGAAAATAATAGTGAGTGTTTTACTGATGTTAATCAAACACTTTTAATTTAGGCTATAGTTGTTTGTTTTAATCAAAGACCTTTAAAATGTTTGGTAAATATCTGTTTTCTGTTCCTAAAGATCACGTCAGACTGGTTGGTCCTGGTTCTACTCGGTGCTCTGGTAGGGTTGAGGTCTTCCATGGTGGTACCTGGGGAACAGTCTGTGATGATGGATGGGACTTAAATGATGCTCAGGTGGTTTGTAGACAGCTGAATTGTGGGATGGCGCTGAGTGCCCTAAGCTCCGCCCACTTTGGTCCAGGTTCTGATCCAATCTGGCTCGATGATGTGGACTGTTCAGGAAATGAGAGTTCTCTGACTGAGTGTCAACACCCAGGATTTGGAACAGAGGACTGTCGACACGATGAGGACGCTGGTGTCACTTGTTCAGGTGAGAAATCCTTTTCCACTGTTTCCCATAAAGTTGGAATACAATACTTGGACCTTTCCTCATGAGATGCTTGTGCCAATGTGGTTGATTGTGAACAGATAAAGTGGAGCTGGGACTCAGTATGTGATCACCACCTGGTTAAAGATGATTAGTGACTGTATGAATAGGAACAAGAGGTTTTGCTGTTTTCACATCTAGAATTTGTGTGGATGCTATGTGCCTCCTGTTCCTATTCCTGATGTCTTTTGGTATATTTATATTTACATGTTTATGTTTCTATCTAAGTTGGGGGTGTGGACTTATGTTTAGAAGGACAGTGAAAATGTACACACTGTATGATGCACCCATGTTAGGATGTTGAAAATCCACAAATAAAATTATAATAAAAGTTATGAACAGAACTGGTGACAAAGGGCAGCACTGGTGGAGTCCAACCCTCACCGGGAACAGGTCCGACTTACTGTCAGCTACGTGGACCAGGCTGGCACTCCTTTAGAACATGGACTGAACGGCCGCTAACAAGGAGCCATCTACCTAGTACTCCTGGAACACCCCCCACAGGATCCCCCTGGGGACATGGTCGTAAACCTACTCCAGATCCACAAAACACATGTGGACTGGATGGGTGAACTTCCATGCCCCCTCCAGCACCCTAGCAAGGGTAAAGAGCTGGTCCACGGTTCCACGTCTGGGATGAAAACTGCACTGCTCCTCCTTGATCTGAGGTTCAGCTGTCGACCGTACCCTCTTCTCTTGTACCCTGGTGTAGACCTTACCGGGGAGGCTGAGGAGTGTGATCCCCCTATAGTTGGAACAAACCCTCTGGTCCCCATTCTTAAAGATGGGGACCACCACCCCGGTTTGCAGCTCCAAAGGCACCGCTCCTGATGTCCACACAATGTTGCAGAGGCGTGTCAGCCACGACATTCTTGCAACATCCACAGCCTTGAGATACCCAGGGTGGATCTCGTCAACCTCCCTGGCTCCACTGATGCGGAGTAGTTCCACTACCTCTGCAACTTCTGCCCTGAAGAGTGGTCCATCTGTCTCCTGGTCTCTCAGCTCCGTTACCTCCATGTGATCCTCCATGTGTTGGTGGGATTGAGGAGCTCCTCAAAGTATTCCTTCCACCGCCTGACTACATGCTCAGTTAAAATCATTATTATTATTATTATTATTATTATTATTATTATTATTATTATTATTATTATTATTATTTATTTATTTATTTATTTATTTATTTATTTTTATTATAACGTTTTCAAATTTGTCTTGGTCAGCTTTTAAATGACTAGGTGATATAGCGATTTTTACAGAATTAAAAAAACATAGATAATTATGGCTTGAACAGGACAGGTGGTACAGTCATTAGTACAGGTGCCTCCTAAAAAGAAGGTCGTGGGTTCGACTCCAACACCAGTCATGACTGATGAGATGTAATAACAGATCTGAATTCACCAAACTAGTAAACATCCGTCTACACCAGGGGTGTCCAGTCCTGGTCCTCTAGAGCTACTATCCTGCATGTTTTAAGCCTATCATCAAGCTCTGCAGAAGTCTGAGAACGACCGTCAGGTGTGCTGGAAGAGGGATCCATCTAAAACATGCAGGATAGTAGCTCTTGAGGACCAGGACTGGACAACCCTGGTCTACATCATACAATTTTTAATTCAGCTGGATTATTTTTTTTTTTTTTGTTCAAACAACTGAAAAACAAGTTCAACTAATGAATAAATCTGTGTCCAAAAACAAAGACAGATGTAGACACAAGAAAGGATATTTCATTGAGACAACACGATGTACGTTAACAGAACAAGTTCTGTTTTTTCATTTGACATACAAATTTAAGGCAGCCCTTTTACTCATACTTTTAAGTTGAAACAAGAAGTTCTACTTTACAGTATGTGTGTGTTTCATTGTAATGTGAGTTAAGATTGGCAAATAATAGTGACTCTTTTACTGATGCTAATCAAACATTTTTAATTTTTGCTATACTTGTTTGTTTTAATCAAAGACCTTTAAAATATTTGGTAAATATCTGTTTTCTTTGCTTAGATTCTCAGATCAAACTGGTTGGTCCTGGTTCTACTCGGTGCTCTGGTAGGGTTGAGGTCTTCCATGGTGGTACCTGGGGAACAGTCTGTGATGATGGATGGGACTTAAATGATGCTCAGGTGGTTTGTAGACAGCTGAACTGTGGGACGGCGCTGAGTGCCCCAGGTTCCGCCATCTTTGGTCCAGGTTCTGATCCAATCTGGCTCAATGATGTGGCCTGTTCAGGAAATGAGAGTTCTCTGACTGAGTGTCAACACCCAGGATTTGGAACAGAGGACTGTGGACACCATGAGGACGCTGGTGTCACTTGTTCAGGTGAGAAATCCTTTTCCACTGTTGCCCATAAAGTTGGAATACAATACTTGGACCTTTCCTCATGAGATGCTTGTGCCAATGTGGTTGATTGTGAACAGATAAACTGGAGCTGGGACTCAGTATGTGATCACCACCTGGTTAAAGATGATTAGTGACTGTATGAATAGGAACAAGAGGTTTTGCTGTTTTCACATCTAGAATTTGTGTGGATGCTATGTGCCTCCTGTTCCTATTCCTGATGTCTTTTGGTATATTTATATTTACATGTTTATGTTTCTATCTAAGTTGGGGGCGTGGACTTATGTTTAGAAGGACAGTGAAAATGTACACACTGTATGATGCACCCATGTTAGGATGTTGAAAATCCACAAATAAAATTATAATAAAAGTTATGAACAGAACTGGTGACAAAGGGCAGCACTGGTGGAGTCCAACCCTCACCGGGAACAGGTCCGATTTACTGTCGGCTACGTGGACCAGGCTGGCACTCCTTTAGTAAATGGACTGAACGGTCCCTAACAAGGGGCCATCCGTACTCCTGGAACACCCCCCACAGGATCCCCCTGGGGACATGGTCGTAAACCTACTCCTGATCCACAAAACACATGTGGACTGGATGGGTAAACTCCCATGCCCCCTCCAGCACCCTAGCAAGGGTAAAGAGCTGGTCCATGGTTCCACGTCTGGGATGAAAACTGCACTGCTCCTCCCTAATCTGAGGTTCAGCTGTCGACCGTACCCTCTTCTCCTGTACCCTGGTGTAGACCTTACCGGGGAGGCTGAGGAGTGTGATCCCCCTATAGTTGGAACACACCCTCTGGTCCCCAATCTTTAAGATGGGGACCACCACCCCGGTTTGCCACTTCAAAGTCACCGCCCCTGATGTCCACACAATGTTGCAGAGGCGTGTTAGCCATGACATTCCTGTAACATCCACAGCCTTGAAATACCCAGGGTGGATCTCATCAACCCCCCCGGCTCCACCGATGCAGAGTAGTTCCACTACCTCTGCGACGTCTGCCCCGAAGATTGGTCCATCTGTCTCCTGGTCTCTCAGCTCCGTTTCCTCCATGTGTTCCTCCATGTGTTGGTGGGATTGAGGAGCTCCTCAAAGTATTCCTTCCACCGCCCGCCTACATGCTCAGTTAAAATTATTATTATTATTATTATTATTATTATTATTATTATTATTATTATTATTATTATTATTATTATTATTGTTATTATTGTTATTCTTATTATTATTACGACGTTTTCAATTTTGTCTTGGTCAGCTTTTAAATGACTAGGTAATATAGCGATTTTTAGAGAAATAAAAAAACATAGATGATTATGGCTTGAACAGGACAGGTGGTACAGTCATTATTACAGGTGCGTCCTAAAAAGAAGGTTGTGGATTCAACTCCAACACCAGTCATGACTGATGAGATGTAATAACAGATCGGAATTAACCAAACTACTAAACATCCCTCTACACCAGGGGTGTCCAGTCCTGGTCCTCAAGACCTACTATCCTGCATGTTTTAAGCCTATCATCAAGCTCTGCAGAAATCTGAGAACGACCGTCAGGTGTGCTGGAAGAGGGATCCATCTAAAACATGCAGGATAGTAGCTCTGGAGGACCAGGAATGGACACCCCTGGTCTACATCACGCAATTAATTCAGATGGATTTTCATTTTTTTTTTTTTGTTCAAATAACTTCAACAAATTCAACTAATGAATAAATCTGTGTCCAAAAACAAAGACAGATGTAGACACAAGAAAGGATATTTCATTGAGACAACAAGACATACATTAACAGAACAAGTTTTTTTTTTTCATTTGACATAAAAATTTAAGGCAGCCCTTTCACTCATATTTTTCCGTTGAAACAAGAAGTTCTACTTTACAGTATACGTGTGTTTCATTGTAATGTGAGTTAAGATTGGAAAATAATAGTCAGTGTTTTACTGATGTTAATCAAACACTTTTAATTTAGGCTATAGTTGTTTGTTTTAAGTAAAGACCTTTAAAATGTTTGGTGAATATCTGTTTACTGTTCCTAAAGATCACGTCAGACTGGTTGGTCCTGGTTCTACTCGGTGCTCTGGTAGGGTTGAGGTCTTCCATGGTGGTACCTGGGGAACAGTCTGTGATGATGGATGGGACTTAAATGATGCTCAGGTGGTTTGTAGACAGCTGAACTGTGGGACGGCAGCGAGTGCCCCAGGCTCCGCCCACTTTGGTCCAGGTTCTGATCCAATCTGGCTCAATGATGTGGCCTGTTCAGGAAGTGAGAGTTCTCTGACTGAGTGTCAACACCCAGGATTTGGAACAGAGGACTGTGGACACGATGAGGACGCTGGTGTCATTTGTTCAGGTGAGAAATCCTTTTCCACTGTTGCCCATAAAGTTGGAATACAATACTGGGACCTTTCCTCATGAAATGCTTGTGCCAATGTGGTTGATTCTGAACAGATAAAGTGGAGCTGGGCCCATAAAGTTGGGTGTGGTTGCTGGTCCTTGGGGTTCTCTTTGTCAGCCCCTGGTCCTTGGAGGGGGGTGCAGTTGTGGTTCCATGTCTGTGTTCTTCAGTGTCTTTCCTTGTTCTCTTTCATTCCTCTGATGCAGTCACTCTGTCACAGCAGATTCATGTGAACAGCTGATGTTGGCTGGATTTGTTTCTGGTGTTATTTGGGCAGTCGTTTATGTTATTATGTTCATGTTTTCTTTTCTTATATTCATCATATAATAGGTCTTATTTATGTTCATTCTTTCTTTCTTTTTCTTCTGCCCAGTTTTACTCACTTCTGGTTCTTGTTATTGTTTCCATTATAATTATCACATGGCTGTTATTGTTGGTATTGTTGATATTTTCTTGTGAGGGTCTTTGCCACCTTTTTCTTCCTTGTTCTCCCCACTTTATCCCTCTACCTTTAACCCTTAAAGACCCAAACGTCCACCTTTAACGCTTAAAGACCCAAAAGTCCACCTTCAACCCATAAAGACCCAAACGTCCTCCTTTAACCCTTACAGACTGAAATGTCCACCTTTAATCCTTAAAGTCCCAAACGCCCTCCTTTAACCCTTACAGACTGAAATGTCCACCTTTAATCCTTGCAGACCCAAACGCCCTCCTTTAACCTAAACCATCTACTGATCTAAACTGTTTAATTCCTGTTGATCCACTTATAATTTCAATCCATGTCAATAATTGGTGTAAAATACAGTTCTTCATCTTTTCATGGTCATCAGATGTGACCATATTTGGACGTTCAGAGGCTCCGTAGTTACTGTGGAAAAACTGTCATCGTCTCCAACGTTGATTTACCAGTAAAACCCATGGAGTTGGATCAATGACAGTGGATGGAGACACTGTTATTTTTTTCTTTTTTATTAAATATATTAAATAATAAATAAAATGAACAAAAATGTACTAAAATAACAAGTGACATGAAAAAATATGCAAAAAAAAAATTGTAAATTATGTAAAAAATAAAATAAAATAGAAAAAGTGATCAATAAAATGAACAAAATGAATAACAAATGGACAAAAATAATCAGCAACATGAGCAAAATAAGCCTCAAACTGAATGAAATTGAATAAAAACTAATAAACCCATGGAGTTGGATCAGTGCCAGTGGATGGACACACTGGGTTTATGTTCAGTTCATGACAGATTGGACTGAAAAAGACACTGTTTATTCAGTTTGATCTGTTTCTGATAGAAGAACCTTTGAATTTATTCGGAGCTTTAATGAACACAGAGGATCATATTCTAATAAATGGTGGTAAATTGCTTCAGAAACACAACAGCATTTGTGTGTAACTGATACTGCTCAACCTAAATGTGTCAGTTTCATCTTGTCGTTGTTCATCTGCTGCTGTTCAATCATGTCATATATTTGTATTTGAACCTTCATCTGTGTCACATGTGCTGGTTTGGTATTTAGACGACGTTTGTCAAAGTCAAAGCACAAACACAGTTCAGACAGATTTAGATCCAACCTGATCAGCCTCAGTTTCCTGTTTCTTCACTCATGTGGACATGTTTGATTTGTCATCAGAATATTGTCCTATTTTCATGGCTGTCCTTTGTGTTTTTCCTGCAGGGCTCCTGTCTGAAAACAACACCACTTCAACAGGTAAGAAATGCAGAAAGGAGGGATGTGAAATGGGTTGAAGCTGAACATCCTGGTTCAGGTGGTTTTCATCTGAACAAACTGGAGCCAATGCAGAGGATTCAGGAAGGATGGGTTTACAGAAGCTCCACTGAGCACGCTCAGCTCCTGTTCCTGACATTTGGACAAGTGTGGCTTTAAAGATCCACAAGTGAAGGAAACACTGACAAACAGGAGCAGACTGAGCCATTCAATTCACTGACTGAATGAATGAGGGATGAACTGAGTCCGTTTGGACTCAGAAAATCTGTCAGTGGGACTGAAAACACTGTTCAGACATGGAAACCATATGTGGTCAATAATCCAGTCCACGTGGTCCAGATGGGCTGGTGTGGTTCTGGACTGGACTCTGACTGGTCTGTCTTATTTCTACAGGGTCTGTCCACTTCAGGTTGGTGGGAGGGGCCAGTCGTTGTCACGGTGACCTGGAGATGAAACGACAGGATGGAAACTGGAAACCAGTGGATGGGTTATACTGGTACAGGAAGTTAGGAAACAGAGTTTGTGCAGAACTGGACTGTGGATCTGCAGTTTCACTGAGAGAAAGAGGGACTGATTCACATATAGATAACTGGTGGATCAGATCAGACTGTGATGAATCTGAACTGAGTGACTGTTTTAGATCTAGTACAGCTCTCTCTTCATTCCTGGAGCTAAATTGTTCAGGTAAGAGCATTAACACTGAACCCTAACCCTTCCACTGTCACTGTGGGCTCCAGACTCTGTGGACTCTCAGATCCTGGTCGGTCCAAGACTTCAACTCAGATTTAATGTGAACTCACACAAACTGATCAATACAATCAATCAATCGTTATTTATATAGCACTGTTCATACAGCGAAAATGTAGCACAAAGTGATTTACATATAAACAATCTGTACAACCCCCCCCACACACACACAAACAAACAAACAAACAAACAAACAAACAAACACAAACACACACACATACACACACACACACATTATTACTAAACTAAATATAATATAAATATACAACATTAAACAGATCAAACAGAAGCATTAGTTAAAGCCAAATTCAAAGGTGGGTGTTGAGCCTGGTTTTCAAATGTTTCCATTCTCTGCAGCCCTCAGGTTCTCCTCAGGTTCTCCTCAGGTTCTCTTCAGGTTCCCCTCAGGTTCTCCTCAGGTTGTTCCATAGGTGAGGGGCATAATGCTGTAAAGCTACCTTAGCCTGAGTTTGAGTGTTTCTTCATGGAACAGTTCTCAGGCCAGTGCCAGAGGACCTCAGGGTCCACCAGGGTTCAGAAGGTCAAAGCAAGTCTACGAGATAAGAAGGAGCAAGACCATGAAGACATTTAGAAACCATTCAAAGGACCTTCAAACCAACCCTGAAACCCAGGGGGAGCCAATGCAGTGGTTTTCAAACCTCTGTAATGTGAACCCACCTTCTGGTCTTCATCAGCACACGAGTGGCTGAGTTCTGGAGAAGCTGGAGGTGTGAAGTTCTATCTTTAGGAAGATCAGAGAGCAGAGCATTACTGTAGTCAGTTCTACTGGAGATAAAAGCAGGCATCAACATCTACGTATTGGCTGGACACAGAACTGGACGGACTCTGGCTATATTCTGGAGATGATCAAAACCTGTTTTTAGATGGATCCAAAATGAGGAATAAAAGTAAAAATAAACAACCAATAATATCCATGTCCACAAACAAACAGCTGATGAACATCATGTCACACACAGAAGAAACAAACACTAACACATATGAATGTGAGTCCACTACAGTCCAATAAAATCCACTATATAGTCCAAGCCCCAGACCCCGGTCTACTCCAGTCCACTAGAGTCCCTTAGAGTCCACTTCAGACTGTAGTTTGATTCCAGTCTTCTTCCATCTGTGTCCACAGACTCTGTCAGACTGGTTCATGGGTCCAGTGTGTGTTCAGGCAGACTGGAGGTCTGGTCTAATCAGTCCAGGTCCTGGTCCTCAGTGTGTGAAGGACACTTGGACCTTCATGGTGCCCAGGTGGTCTGTAGGGAGCTGGGCTGTGGGGCTCCTGGGCTCCTCCAGGGGGCGCTCTATGGAGAAGCGGAGGCTCCTGTGGTGCAGACGTTCCAGTGTGAAGGCCATGAGTCTGCTCTGCTGGACTGTGGAAGCTCAGGATCACAGACCTGCTCATCTGGAACAGCTGTGGACCTTACCTGCACAGGTGGGTGGAGCTTTGACTGACACCAGCTTCTATCAGTTCACTCACTTTGATCACATTTATCTGCCACTTGTATTTGATCAGATCCTGATGATGTCAGACTGGTGGGAGGAGCCAGTCACTGTAACGGCACAGTGCAGATGAAATATCATGGAGAATGGAGAGACGGGGAATATGGTGCTTATTCTGACCCCTGGACCCTGAAGGCAGCAGGTGTCATATGTCGTCGACTGGACTGTGGATCTGCTGTTTCTGCGAGAGAATCTGATTCATCTGGTCCTGTGTGGTTCATCAGCCCCACCTGTCTTCTCTCTTCATCTACACTGACAGACTGTGTGAGAGCAGATCCTGACTCCAGTGTCTCCACCCTGTTCCTCACCTGTTCAGGTAAGTCTACTGATGATGGTCCTGATTCTGTCAGAGTTCTTCCATGAGTCCATTCAGGTGTGTTTTATCTGAGCTGGGTCAAACCAAACCCAGTCAGACCAGGTCCACACATTGGACAGTTGGACTCAAACATCAAACACATGCAGCTGAATTCAGTTCCAGTCCATGAACGTGGTCACATGACTCTGCTTTCCAACAGGCTGTTGAACAGCTCAGAAGGACTGAGTCCATTTGTTTGAACTGGACTTTGTGTTGGTCCATGTGCTCTTTTTCCAGCTCTATGTGGGTCTGCTGGACTCTGAGGACACCATGGAAACATCACTGACACTAAACCATCTCCTTAAATGCAGATGTTTGACATGAGCCACATGTTTCCAGTGGTCTGAGATGAACCAGTGCACAGGTCACTGATCAAACACACCGCATTATGGTGCATTCACTGACCACTGGGATTCTATGTGTGCATCAAACCCACTGCCTTTGAACAGACCCCACTCACACATATTGAATGTTCAGTCTGACTTCAGAATGACTGTGTGTCCACCAGCGCTGACGTTCAACTAACTCTAACCTGTGACTGAGGATCCACAGAGTGGACCTGAGGCCTGTTTGAGTCCAGTCTGAATGTAGACAGCGCCCTCTGTTGGAATCCAGTTCAACAACAGCACACACTCACTGTGTCCTTCAGCTCCACATTCAACACTAAAGGGCCTTTTATTGGTGTGTTCTTTGTTCTGCTGTTTTCTTTGAGGACGTTGTGGCTCTGGTTGAACTGGTCCATGAGTCCTATTTAGTTCCTGTGTCACTAATGACTGACAGGAGGCTTTGAAAGAGTAAAGATCGCTTTAATCTTTGATTTTAACATGGTGTTTCCTCCAAAGTTCAATGGTTTAGTTCATGTTCAGCTGACATTTTGTCCACATTTCTGGAAAAAAAGCCTTTGTTCAAATACAAATGGACCTATTATCAGTTTCTTTTCAGATTATACGTGTTTCCTGCTTCTGTAAAAGTCCACTTTCCATCCTCTGTCATATTTCCAAATGTTATGTGGTCAGTCGGGCAAATAAACTCAGATTTTCTGCTGAGAACTGAAAACCTTCTGCAGATGAATGTGAGAACACATGTGCACAGACATGGTTCTGCACAGGGAACGTGGAAGAACATTTGAACATGCAGCCATTATTAGTAGTAGTTGTAGTATTTAGAATTATTGCATATTTGATCCTTCTAATCATCTCTGTGGGTAACCAACCATTATTTATCTCTTATAACTGTAGTATTTATCACTGTGACAATATACTGTATAGAACTGTTCTGTTATATATTGTACTCCATTTTTAAAAATGAACAGATATTTTATTAAGTCTTTCAAACCTGACGTGTCATCGCTGACACACCCTGTGCATATACTGTTTGGATGGATGGAACTGTTTCACCGTTTAAGACGTTGTGCTTTACAGGTTTTATTGAGTCATTACGGTCATTTCACTCAGGCCTGAACTAGAACCTGGAGAAGCTGTTTTAGCAGAATTAGAACATGCAGGAAATTGTAAAGCGCTTTGAGTGTCCAAAAAAGCGCTATAAAAATCTAATCCATTATTATTATTATTATTATTATTATTATTATTATTATTGAATTGGAAATGAGTAGCTTTTGAATGTTCAAAGTGTTCTGGAAATATGGGCAAAAGGAGGAACTCACAGCATATTTTCTACCCTTTTTCTAGTGAAAAATAATAAAAAAGTGCAGGCGGTCCATTTTAGGCTGAGGGTTGAAAGGGTTCCAGAGTCCACCCTCACACTGTCGTCTGTCCAGGGGCTTTTGTGTCTTTAAACATGTGTGTGTGTTGTTGTGGGTCCACAGACTCTGTCAGACTGGTCCATGGGTCCAGTCGGTGTTCAGGCAGACTGGAGGTCCGGTCCAACCAGTCCTGGTCCTCAGTGTGTGAAGAGGATTTGGACCTTAACGATGCCCAGGTGGTCTGTAGGGAGCTGGGCTGTGGGGCTCCTGGGCTCCTCCAGGGGGGGCTCTATGGAGAGGGGGAGGCTCCAGTCTGGACCAGTGAGCTCCAGTGTGAAGGCAATGAGTCTGCTGTCCTGGACTGCAGAAGGTCCAGCTCCGCTGGGAAGACCTGCTCACCTGGAACAGCTGCTGGACTCACCTGTTCAGGTACCAAGGGGGCGTGGCTTTCATGTGACAGTGTGTTTCTTTGACTCATGTCTTTGTGTCTCTGCTCAGATCCAGGTGGTGTCAGGTTGGTGGGACAGCCGAGCCGCTGTGCTGGTACTTTGGAGATCCAACAGCAGGGACACTGGAGACCAGTAGTAGACCGCTTTAAACGCTGGGACCTGAAATCTGGATCTGCTGTGTGTCAACATCTGGACTGTGGATCAGCTGTTTCAGTCAACAGAACACATAATTCTACAGACAGACCTGTGTGGGTGGTGTCTGTTCCTTGTGTAAAACTGACATCTGGACTGAGGGACTGTGTTGATCTAGAGGATTCCTATGAAGACTCATCTGGTGTGGACGTGGTGTGTTCAGGTACAAATGAACACAAACTGTGTCTGAACTGAATTCTCAGTGACCAGATGGTTCTGACTCTGACGTTTAAAGTTACATCTAATGAATCTTTTCATTTCATCAGTTGATTATTTTGTCTCAGTTCATTATTTTTTCTGTCAAATGCGTCAAATATTGACCTTTGTAACGTCCAGATCCCAAATGAACGTCTTCATTTGGACCAGATGAGGCTGAAAACACAAACAGATTTCACATTAGTCTCATTTAGGACAAAAGGACCAAATGTTGACATGTGAGACTCTAAAACCACCACATATTTGTCATTTTTACCCATAATGCCTTTGAAGGTCAGCTGTGCTCTAAATGACCCATTCCTCCATGTTTTCATTGGTCAGTGTTCATCCCATCCCAAACTCATGTGGATCAGATCCATCTGTGTCTCTGAGGAGGATGGATTCTCTGACTGCTTGTTTGTGCTCATGTGTGCTGCTTGGTCCAATCATGTCTCTGTGTGTGGACAGATCTGCTGCCTCAGCCCAACATCTCCCTGTCTGACGGGGTCTTTGAGGTCTACCAGCAGGGGTTCCGGGTGCTCGTCGGCTCCGAATTCACCATCACATGCTCCGTCCAACCACAGTACCCAGGAGGCTCCTTCCAGCTGATCTCCAACACCAAGGAGCCGTTGAACATCACCCAGCCAGCTGTCAATCACTCCGTCCACTTCCTGTTGTCTGCCATGGGCTACGCCCACCGAGGGAACTACACATGTGTTTATCACGTAGACGTTTATAACCACAGCTTCTCGTCGTCTCAGAGCCCCGCCCTGTATCTCACTGTCGGAGGTAACGTTGGGAAAATCACACACAAAACACCCACAATGCATCAGTAACATTCACATGACCATGTTCCACAACATTCCCAGTGAGCAGAGTGAACAGGTGTGAGCAGAACCACGATGGTAGGACTGAGATCAGGTAAAGCCGGTCCAGTTGAACCTGTCAGAGACTGGGCTGAACCAACAAACACTCCTTTAATCTGAGCTCAGTTCAAACCACAGTTGAGTTTAAACCCAGGTTTAAAACCAGTCCATCCAAGTTTAATGTAGAGCTCCTTTACATAAACACTAATGTCACTGGAACTATTACTCAGGTGTGACATAGGACGCTCATGTCCAGGTCCTGTTGTTTCCATATACAGTTGAAACCAGAAGTTTACATACATTATATACAAATCGGACCAATGGCCCTGCAGCTTACCGGCCAAATCAAAAGCTTTGGGAAATGTATCCAGATGCCATTTATTATCATCCAGTTCTGTGTTTTTATTATATTACAGAAATAGTCCATGTTTTGGTCATTCTCCAATACGATCTGTAAAATATTCAAATTCCAACTTGATATCATTGATACTTACTGATTTATTGTATCAATCCACTTCCTATCTCTTATAATGGGAAAATGTTTCAAAGTCACACCAAATCCAGAATCAGATCCGGATGGAAATAATTCCAATACCTTGTGTTGACATCATTATACAGAAGCTGTATACCAAGTTTGAAGTCAATCAGAACTGGAGTTTCAGAGAAAAAGATGGCTGAAATTTTTTCCCCATAAGAGCCCATGATAAATTTTCCGTAAGTTCCCGGATCCAGAAGAAGATCCTGATCAGCATGTGGCCATTATGTTTTGGTCATCTCCCCATCAGGGCTGGACTGTAGAAATTAAAACTTGATATCATTTATATTTACTGGGTTATTGCATCGATCCACTTCCTATCTCTTATAATGGGGAAATTTTTCAAACTTGCACCAAATCCAGAATCAGATCCAGATCCAAACAATTTCACTAACTTTTGTAGACATCATCATAAAGAAACTGTATACCAAGTTTGAAGTTAATCGGAATTGTAGTTTCGGAGAAGAAGACGATTGAAAGTTTTGTAACGGACGACAGATGACGACGACACCGGACGATGCATGACAACAATAGCTTATGGCCTATTGGCCGGTAAGCTAAAAACACACAGACGTTTTTTTCTCACTGTCTGACATTAAATCAGACTAAACTTTTCCTGTTTTAGATCAATTAGGATTACCAAAATTATTTCTATTTGCTAAATGCCAGAATATTGTAGGAAGCTCTAAAGTGTCTTTGTCGAAGGAGTTTCACATATCTGACGTCCAGAGGAGCACCAATCATTTTCTTAAAGTCTCAGGTTTGACTAAGAGGTTGGTAATGCAGCATTTCTGCTGCTAAGGTTAAATCCTTGCTGCCACACCATACATTTCATACAAAAAAATCATCACCATCGGATTAGCCTTATTATACATATGTGTAATCTATAATAGGGCCAAATAGGCCCTAAAATGAAAGTTGGCAAAGCTTCAAGAGGGAGGTAAAAGGTAAATGAGCATGAAGTTTCATTATCACTTCCACAGGCAGTATGGTCCACACCGCTCCTTACCCCCATAAGTAGGATGGAAACCAGCCCAGCCCTGCCGGCCCCCATGCAGGCCCCGCCCCTGACCGACCCCCAGCCAAACCGCACGTGTGTAACCCCTTCCCCACACGCACACCGTAATCTAGTCATTAATCTAACATTTATACTAGGGTTGTGAATCTTAGTTGTAAGGCTGATATGATACACACCTCGATACAGCATCTGTGATCTGATATATTAAAGTTACATGTGCAGTGTTTCCTGTAGAATTGATCTGTAGGTGTGGCAGTGTGGTAAGGGGGGGTGGGGGGGGCTCAGCTGCACATGAACAATTCGGCCGGCGGGGGTGCATACGTTTTGGTCGGTAACCGTGTCCATGCATCCGTTTCCATCCCACTTATAATACTATGGGGGCACAGGGCAGTGCGGTCTGTGCCCCCGCAGAAGTCAAAGTGAAACTTGATGCTCATGTACCTTTTCCATACTTCCTGAGGCTTCACAAACTTCCATTTGAGGGGGCAGGGCGTTTGTCCTTGCCTATTATATATTATATATATATTACACATATGTATAATAAGGCTAATGCCTAACCCTAATGGTGGTGATCTTTTTTGGATGAAATGTACAAGGGTTGGACAAAATAATGGAAACACCTTAAAAAAATCAACAAAATATAATTTAATATGGTGTAGGTCCGCCTTTTGCGGCAATTACAGCCTCAATTCTCCGAGGTATTGATTCATACAACTTGTGAATTGTTTCCAAAGGAATTTTAAGCCATTCTTCAGTTAGAATACCCTCCAACTCTTTTAGAGACGATGGCGGTGGAAATCGACGTCTTACTTGAATCTCTGAAACTGACCATAAATGCTCAATAATGTTGAGGTCTGGGGACTGTGCCGGCCATACGAGATGCTCAACTTCATTAGAATGTTCCTCATGCCATTCTTTAACAATTCTAGCTGTATGGATTGGGGCATTATCATCTTGAGGTGAAGGTGTTTCCATTACTTTGTCCAACCCCTGTATGTAGTGGCGGCAAGGATTTTGCCGTGGCGCAAACCTTATCTGCGGAAACGCTGATGTGGCATCTCGCGATGCAATATGATACAATTCACACCCAAATCATGAAACAGAGCGATTAAGCACATTCTGATTGAACAAATTCATTCAGGTAAAAAAAAATGCAGTGACATTCAGTGATCTTGATTATTTATTTATCAAATAAAACCATGGCTTTTCCCAAAGTGTCTTTAGTTCCGTTTCAGAACACGTGCCTCACATTCAGTCAGTTAAACGGTTCAGACTTTGTTTCCAAAGTCGTTTCTCTGTTTCACTCAACTTCTTGCTCCCTCGCTGAATCCGTTTGTAATGAAATGTATTTATAATGAAGGTAAAACAGAAAAAGGTTCGGTCACTTTAAGGGACACCTTGGCAAGGTATTATGGGATGTGCTGTTAGATGTGTATGTGACTGTTTAAGGAAGTGTCCGTGGTCTTTACTGCAGTATCTGTGGAATGTACTGCAGTATCTGTGGTATTTAGTGCAGTATCTGTGGAATGTACTGCAGTATGTGTGGAATGTACTGTAGTATCTGTGGAATGTACTGTAGTGTCTGTGGAATGTACTGCAGTATCTGTGGTTTGTACTGCAGTATCTATGGTCTGTACTGCATTATCTGTGGTCTGTACTGCATTATCTGTGGTCTGCACTGCAGTATTCAGTACACTTGATATAGTGAAAAGTACACGTTAATAATCCACATGTGTTCTCCTCCTTCTGTGTCTGTCACATTCACATACACACAGGACAGGATTCATGGACGGAGCATGTGCCCGGTGCATGCGCGGAGCTCATACTGTCATGTACAGTGTACACATCCATGAATCTGCTGCACACGTTAATGTGGGTCTGCAGAAAAGAAAAACTTTACCCAGATAAAGAGTAACACTTTTAAATGCAAGTAAAAATATATTCTATTGAACGGATTGAATTTTATCAATACAAACATTCAGTGACCGATGCATCGTGATATTATTCCAAACTTTTCATTCACTCGCAGCTTCTCTAACGGTGCACTAAGATCGTGCACGACTGTGTCGGTTTATCGATACATATCGAATAATCTTCCCATCCCTAGTTTATACCATTTCAGTTTTATATGTTGGGCCCAAATCAAACCTCTAAAATCTCAGGAGAAAAAAGTACACAATATAAATATATCCTCCAAAACATCAGTTCCACTGATAAAGATCCTAACACCATCCATGGAAAAGATGAACATCCTGGTATGTCCTCACGACGGTGTCCCAGGGGGAAGGCAGCAGTTCTGTCCATAGAAGAGAATCCATAAAAAAAAAGCCTGAACACACATGTATAGACAATTACTAAGACGGGCCTTATAATAAACATTTACCTTTAACACTATGAAACATTCAATATAAAAAGTACAACAGTACATTGTAAAAATGTCTTTCTTTTTCAGTACAGTACCTGACAAAAATACCTGAACCCACTGAACTGTTTCTTTCCATCTTTTTGTTTTAAACATATTTTTTTATAGATCAGTTTCATGATGACGTAGGACATATGCTGCGTACGCACCTTGGAGGCAGAAAGCACTCTGAGTTCATAGCAAAGCACTGACTGTAATTGTGAATAATGCCGTCATCTTGCTGTGCCGTGGGTTGTCAGAACAGAAAGAACACACAGAAGGATTTAAACTTCTACAGAATTCCTGCTGATAAACATCTCTTCCAGAAAAATCGGCGAAAGTTATGGCTGCAGGGATTAAGACACGAGAACTGGTCTGAGGAGGAACTTCAGAATGCTGGTCTGTGCAGTGCACACTTCAGATCTGGAAGTACTGGAGATCTACCACAGAGGTCGCCTTAACCGAAAATATTCCGTCATTGACAAATTTTTTTTTTTTAATGACGGAAAATTCTGAAGGCCATCCGTCATTTTGACAGATTAAAATACTGAGGCTAATCATTGTTTAGCTGACTTTAGCCAAAATTAGATGTTACTTTGCTAGCGCAAATTGTGCAGACAGCCCAGTCTCCTTAGTTCTTTTAAAGCCCAGTAAATGTGATGGCACTGATAAACGCAGTGAAAAAAGAGGGACTGATGTAGTGAAGGATGACGGACAAGCAAGTTATACACCAGTTCTGATGGGATTTGTTGTGTTATATGTACACATTTTCCACCTTTCATGTGTTATGGCATGTCAGTTTGTGTCCAGATCTGTGGTTCACAGAACCTGAACCCAAACCCTCAGTGCATGGTATCTGACACTGTGTGAACAAACACAAAGAAAGCTTAGAATGTCTACAGATAACACACCAATAAAAAGTGGCGTAAATAATAATGCGAGTCGTGATATCACGTTGGTTTATCAGCCAGCAGCAACTACAGCTGCTGCATCACTGACATGTTTTTGAACATTAAATACTACTAAATATATCTCATTATCATTAAAAAAAAAATTGAAATAACGGATAATAATATGACGGAATTTTTATGACCCTGTCCCTCAAGATGACAGACTATAACTAGAAGCACTCGGAGAGCGCAGACCTCCGCCAAGGCTGATCAGTGGCCCCCCCTGTGGGCCCCCCCACCCCTGATCACCACCAAAATTTAATCATTTCTTCCTTATCCCATTTCCAACAAACCCTGAAAATTTCATCCAAATCTGTCCATAACTTTTTGAGTTATGTTGCACACTAACGGACAGACAAACAAACAGACAGACAAACAAACAAACAAACCCTGGCAAAAACATAACCTCCTTGGCGGAGGTAAAAATGTCTAGTGCAACCTCTGCTCCCCACCCATCTGTGACAGTCTGCTTTTCTACTGTAGGACAGTCTATCCCGATGCGGTTAAGTCAAATTATGCAGCTGTGAAAGAGACAATGGGATCGGCTTTTGGACAGAAACAGTTCATGGGCAGTTTTAGAGCTAACATATTTGCTCGTTCACAAGTTCTGGGGCAAAGCCTGGAGGTGTATATGAGCCGCCTGGAGCTGGGATTGGGGTTTTTGCCTCCAAGGTGCGCGCGCATCACTGTAGTTAGTAAACACTGAAACTCATCTATTTTTTTGTTACAGAGTACAATGGAAACATAAAAAGGTCACTGAATTGTGTTTCCTTTCGGTCCAACTGGTTGAATACATGTCAGTCACATGTCTCCACATCCACAGCAGTAGAACACATGGCGCCATGTTAGCTTAGAAAGCCGCCTGTTAGCTTAGCTTAGCTTAGCTCCACCACAACTCAACTGATTTGAAACGTTTTTACAGCTTAATATCAGAACAAGTTTCACATCCTGAGTGGGTTTCGATATATCAACTTCCATATGTCATCTAACATTCTACATTCAGCTCATAAATGTATTAATCGAACTAAATCAGCTAAGCTAAACTAAGCTAAGCTAAACGGTGCTGCTAACTTACCTTATTCAGTCAGCGAAGAGAGTGAATTCACGGACTTCCTGTACAATTCACAAACGTTTGTCCGGTATAAATCTATAGTTTGCAGCTACAAGTTGTCAGAAAGTTTCCCTCTTTATCTCTGTTGGTCAGTTTCTTCATTTTTATGTCTTAATTATTAAAGAAATGCGGCAGAAATCAGAGTAATCTCATCCTACACCTATGAGGCGTTCAGGGTGTGTAGGAAAACACTGGACTAGGCAAACTAAGGGGCATTTAGAGAAACTACGTGATTTAAGTTTACACAGAACCTGGGCTACATCACCTCAGTAAAACACTGTTGAATGATGTTTGGTGAAAGTGAAGACATTTTAATCAGTACAGAGAAGCCTTTTTTTTTTTTCTTCAATTGTAAACAAATTAGTGAATAAATAAATCAAACTTTGTGTTTTTGGGACCTGCAGAGGAAAGACTCTTTCTGTCAGTTGGCTCAGTTTTCATTTACAACATTTTTTTTTTTTTCACATTAAACTGTGAAGAAAATCTGCAGTCATTCTTTTTTGTGGGTTTTTATACTGTTATTATTTCACTGTAAATCATTTTGGTCTGTATGTGGAACCTGAACTAAAATGAGTTCCACAGCTTTGACTGTGGAATTTTTGCACTTTGTAAATTCATCCCAGGGGTCGGATTGGAACCTTTGGTGGGCCGCATGTTTGAGAGCCCTGGTTTAAAGGTTGTTTCTATTGTGTTTCAGACTTGGTGACAAATCTGATCATCAGGGTGGTGCTTACCGTCTCGGCTCTGCTCATATTTGATGTGTGCCTCTTCTTCTACTATAAGGTACGTTCCCATCGGTCCTCAGTGGATCCATTGGACTGTAGACGCATTCACACACACATCCGTCTGAACTGGACATGTCCGCTGCCATGTTTGTTCCAGGTCTCTGGGAAGCGGATCCGAATGAACGCTAATCGCTGAGACCGGCGACCGTCACCACCACAATGACGGTTCAGGAACAAACATCCCATAATAGTCCCAGTTGTTCAGTGTGAGTCCAGCTGATATTTGGGTCTCATCAACAGTTTGACAGCTGAACCAATAAACGCCTTCATTCTGTTCTGATGCTTCGTGATCCATCAGCGTCTGAGCTTCTGTTCAGAGTTCATACACGTGGAAACTCCACTTTGTTCTGATCAGATTCTGACTTGGTTTGGAAAATACTTCTTTGTCGGAATAGTCCACAGAGTTCTTGGCTCTATGTCTTATACTTTTATTCAAACAGTAGAACAACATTTACACTGAAATATGACTTTTTGTGTGTAAAAATCAGACTTTGATTCCCTGTTGGTGATCCTAAACCTTCATCCATGGTCGACTGAAGAGTTGACCAGCGGACATTTGGTCTGATAAATCTGTCAGGTTTCATTTTTATCTCTGTACATATTTGAGTTATTTGTTTGGACTCCATGTATGATTGTTTTATTGCTGCCTTTACTGTCGTACACTGATTGACTGAATTGCCTTTAATACTTTCCCATCGTTAATGCTCTGTGTATCCATATATGCTCCTTTGACTCTGTTCATTAGTATTATTATGCCTCGTCCCTTATACAAAGAAAATGTATTTCTCTATATATTGACTGTCAATATATTTTGTATTATATTACAATATATTGAACAATACATAAGGAATTGCCGCTTTCCATATATTGAAATATGACAATATATTTACATATATATATATATATATATATATATATATATATATATATATATATATATATATATATATATATATATATGTCAATATATATTTTGTAATACACTTCATAATGTATGTATGCATATATACATACATATATTGTCTAGTTTATTACTAAATATATGTAATTATATATTTAGTAATACACTTCAAAAAATATGCATGTATATACTGTATATCTTTTTCATCCTATGTTGCCAAAATGACTAAGAAGGCATCTTTTTTCAGTTAACACTTTTTTCATGTATATCACAATGCATATTTTCATGAAATACGTTATTATGCATACCAAGTAACGTAAGTGTTGATAAATATCTGCTTTATGTAAACTTGTGTCAATGGAAAGAAACTGAGTTTCAATAAAACTATATGTAAAAATATAGGGCAGTTTTTGTCTTCATTGCAATATATGTTTTATATGTATCAATATATGATTAAAGCATATATTGCAGTATATTGGAAAATATATGCACTACTTTCCCATACATGGAAATGTATTTTTTAATATAATGCATTATATTTTTCAATATATTGCCATATATTTTATGTTTATGTTTACGCATTTGGCAGACGCTTTTTTCCAAAGCGACTTACAGGGGAAAACCAATTAAATCACTCAATCAATCAAATTTTATTTATATAGCGCCAGATCACAAAAAAGTTATCTCTTGACATTTTATATATAGAGTTGGTCAAAACCAGACTCTAAGCCAATTTACAGAAACCCAACAGAATCCTCCAGGAGCAAACACTTGTGACTGGTGACAGTGGAAGGAAAAACTTCCCTTTAACAGGCAGAAACCTGGAGCAGACCCAGACTCCTGGAGGATGGACGACTGACAGGACCAGCTGGGGTTAAAGAGAGAGAGTAGAGAAGGGGAAAAAGAGAGAGCGATAGAGATAGAGACTGGGGGAGAGGGGGAGAAGGGGGGAGTAGGGGGAGACACATGGAGGCGGTTGAGGATAAGTGAGTGGTGATGATGAGGGCAGGGAAGAGGCCGGACCACCGCAGCAGGTCCAGAGATAATCCTGGAAGAATCTGTGGTTATCCTGGGAAAAACCTTATTAGAATATTTAAAATGGAATGTTTGAAAGTGCTAGGACAGGAGGTGCTCTCGGAAGAGCTGGGTCTTCAGGAGCTTCTTGAAGATAGACAGGGATGACTCTGTTCTTGTAGCACTTGGTAGAGCGTTCCACCAACGTGGAACGACCCATGAAAAGAGCCTGGATTGTCTTGTACAAGGTCTGGGGACCACCAGACTACGTTCCCCAGACGAGCGGAGTGGTCGTGGGGCGACATAAGCTTTTATTAGTGCACCTAAGTAGACAGGAGCAGACCCACTGAGAATTTTGTAGGCTAGGATTAAAGATTTGAATTTGATGCGGGCAGCTATGGGTAGCCAGTGTAACTCAATAAGTAAGGGGGTGACATGTGCCCTTTTAGGCTGATTGAAGACCAGACGCGCTGCTGCATTCTGGACCATCTGTAGTGGTTTGACAACACAAGCTGGGAGGCCCGTTAGAAGAGCATTGCAGTAGTCAAGACGGGAGATAACCATAGTCTGCACCAGGAGCTGGGTGGCCTGTTGGGTTAGGTATGGCCTGATCTTTCTTAGGTTGAACAGAGTGAAACGGCATGATCGGGTGACAGAGGCAACGTGATCCGTGAAGGTCAACTGATTATCAATCATGACTCCCAAGTTACGTACTACACTGGTAGGAGCCAGAGGTATGGAGTCAATAGTGATGGAGATGTCCTGCTGTATGGTTGGCTTGGCTGGGAAGACCAGCAGTTCAGTTTTGGACAGGTTCAGCTGAAGGTGATGGGCTTTCATCCATGCAGATATGTCAGAGAGACAATCTGAGATCCGCACTGAGACTGTGGAGTCATCAGGTGGGAATGACAGACAGAGCTGGGTATCATCAGCATAGCAATGATATGAGAAGCCGTGTGAGTGGATGATCTGACCGAGTGAGGTGGTGTATATGGCAAAAAGGAGGGGGCCCAACACAGAGCCTTGGGGGACCCCTGTGGTGAGGCGGTGAACTGCTGTTTCATTTTGTTTCATAAGGGGTATTTACACCTCCTGATTCATGTCCAATGAACAGTTCTATTAAAGTCTGTGTGTGAACAGCTGTGGGTTCTTCATTACAGCTTTAACAGCTTTCATCAGTTTCCAACAAGAAAAGCACTCGAAGAGCGCACACCTCCGCCAAGACAGACCTGCCCCCCCAAGCGTGTTTGTTTGTTTGTTAGCAAGATAACTCAAAAAGTTATGGATGGATTTTCATGAAATTTTCAGGAAATGTTGATATTGGCACAAGGAAGAAATGATTAAACTTTAGTGGTGGTGGTGGTGGTGGTGGGGTTTCTCTTGGCGGAGGTCTGCGCTCACCGAGTACTTTTCTTGTTTTAGTTATTTTCACTCACTCACACATGAGGGGGGCAAGACCTCCCCACCCCGGATCACCACCAAAATTTAATCATTTCTTCCTTGTGCCAGTATCAACATTTCCTGAAAATTTCATGAAAATCCGTCCATAACTTTTTGAGTTATCTTGCTAACGAACAAACATGCATGCACACAAAGCAAAGTGTTGACAGTACCTCCTGGCGCAAGTAATAAAACAGCTAGCTGCAGTTTGTTGTTGTACCCACTAGAGCACAGTAGAGGACAGCAGCACAGGACCAATCAGTGATGAGAGAAATCTAAAACTAATTCATGTTTCCTTTTTACCCATAGCTGCAAATCACTTGTAAATAGTGTATTGTGGGTTTTCTTTTCTTTTTCCTGTTTATGTCCAGTTTTAAAGAATATTCAATGTCAGATTTAGTTTTCAACCCAAATGAGAATAAAGATGGTAAATTTATGAGGATCTATGATTGCGTTGATCCAGATATAAATTTTCCTATTTCCAGAACAGTCCAAGGTAACTGTAAATATTATAATGAAGAGGAGTTTAATGCATTCTCTACAAATTTATTAGAACTAGGATGTAAGGATGTTTTTTCAGCTTTTCATCTTAATATTCGTAGCTTGCCTAAGAATTATGATAATCTTATCCAATACTTATCAGTCTTAAAGCATACATTTTCTGTGCTGGCTTTTTCAGAAACCTGGCTCAATGATGACAAAACCTCCTTTTACTCAATATCTCAATCTAATGCTGTACATTCATGCAGGAAGAACAAAAGGGGAGGTGGAGTGTCAATCTTTATTAATAGAAATTTTCAGTTCACTGTGAAAAAGGAGTTCAGCATTTGTTTTGATAATATTGAGATTGAATCACTCTTTATAGAAATACCAACGTGCAGTACTTTTGGAGGGAAAAATGTTCTTATTGGTTGTATTTATCGTCCTCCTGATAGTGATGATGATATCTTTATAGATGCTTTATCCTCAACTCTTGAGCTGTTAAGTAGGAAAGGAAAAACCTGTATTCTTCTTGGAGACTTTAACATTGATCTTCTTAAAATGAACCCAAATTATCAAGTGAATTTGTGAATACACTTCATGCATCTTATCTGTATCCTCTCATTTACAAACCCACTAGGATAACCAGTTCATCTGCTACCTTGATAGACAATATTTTTACAAATTACTTTGTGAATGAAATTACTTCTGGTTTACTGCTAGTTGACATCTCCGATCATTTACCGATATTTCAATTTTTTTCTAAAAAAAAAAAAAATCTGTCCTCAAAAAACTCTGAAGTGAAAACTAATTACCGTAAGTTTTCAATGAAAAAAGAGGAGCTATTTAAAAACTTAATGGAGAAGGTTTCATGGGAGGAGGTGTTCAAACATAAAGAGGCTGATTGTGCTTATCAAATGTTTATGAATATATTTACATCTGTGTTTGATCATTGTTTTCCACTCATTAAATCAGGGAGTAAAAATAAGCATAAACACTCTAAACCTTGGATTCCTCCTGGCTTACAGAAGGCTTCATCTGAAAAAAATAAATTATATAAAAAATGTATTGTTAGTCCTACGCCATTTAATATTGATTGTTATAAAAAAAAATTACAAAAATCTGTTTACGAAATTACTGAAAACTGCTAAGAAAAAGTATTTTTCAGAAAAATTCTCAGAGTCCTGCAATGACACAAAAGCTACTTGGAGACTCATAAATGAATTGTTGAACAAGGAAAAGGTAGCTACAGTTATTCCATCTCAGCTATCTGATGGTGTGAGGAACTTTACTAATCCCTCTGAAATAGCAAATGGATTTAAGGAATTTTTTGTCAATATTGGCCCTTCTTTAGCCAAAAAAAAAAAAAAAAGAAACATTCAGATGATAATTTCTTAGAAAATATAAATGAGAAATATCCTAATATAAGTATGTTTGACCCTCCTACCATAAAAGAAGTTCATGACATCATACTTGGAATGAGAGACTCCTCTGCAGGACATGATGAAATAAGAGCAGGCTTGATTAAGGAAGTAGTTTCCTCTATTATTGAGCCGTTGACATATATTAGATCTGTATCTTTTAAATCAGGTGTTGTACCAAGTGACCTCAAAGTAGCCAAAGTAATACCACTGTTTAAATCGGGGAATTCCAGTACATTCACAAATTATCGGCCTACATCTGCTTTACCCTTTTTCTCTAAAGTAATGGAGAAGCTAGTGTACACAAGAATAATAAAACATTTGGACAGAAGTAATATATTATATAACCATCAATATGGCTTCAGAAAAATCATGTCAACGGAAATGGCTCTTTTGCAGTTTGTTCATTAAATCTCTACAGACCTAGATAACAAAAAAAATATCTCTTGGCATATTTTTAGACTTATCCAAAGCATTTGATACAGTTGATCATCACATTCTCATTGCAAAATTACAGAAATATGGATTTGATGATGTTGCCTTGACATGGCTACAAGATTATCTAAATGGTAGAGAACAGTATGCATTATTCAATAAGTATAATTCAAATAGAGCTAAGATAATGTGTGGGGTTCCTCAGGGTTCGATTCTTGGGCCTCTCCTTTTTTTGATTTACATCAATGATCTCCCTATGGCAGGGGTCGGCAACCTTTAACACTCAAAGAGCCATTTCAACCCGGTTTCCACGGAAAAGACAACACTGGGAGCCGCAAACACTTTTTGACATCTGAAATGAAGATGTTAGCCTATATATACCGTAAATTAAATTTGGTAACAAAAAAAAGAAGTATAATAAGGAAAACAACAAAATATTCATAGATAACTTTGAAATAACCCAGGTATCTTATGTTAAATTTTTGGGTGTTATTGTTGATGAAAAATTGAATAGGAAATCTCATTAATCATGTCTGTAAAAAATTCATGAAGTCAATTGGCATTTTGAACAGAGTTTGTTCATTGATAAATCATTCTTGTTTCTTGATTTTTTATTATTGCTTAATTTATCCTTACATTATTTATTGCAATACTGTTTGGACGGCAACCTGTCCCACTTATCTCAATAAGATTCTCCTAATTCAAAAGAAATTTTTCAGAATGATCAGTTTTTCTAACAGACTCCACTCATCTGCTCCTCTTTTCCAAAAATTCAATCTTCTCTCAGTTTTTGATGTGAACGTTTACCAGACCTGTGTCTTCATGTCCAAATATGTTCACCTAACTCATATTCTTCCTAAAGTTTTTCACAATTTCTTTATGTTGTCTTCTTTTATTCACAACTTTCCGACATGATTTTCAAGCAAATTTTACCTTCTGTACTGTCGAACTTCAGTCTGTCAGTATTACACTCAAGAAGAGCTCAGTCGGAGCCAGTTTCATAACACGGGCATCTGACCAAATGTCAATGGCACATTCAGTCTCCTCATTGCTCCACGTCTGTCCACAGCTCATAGCTGCTGCTATTAGCTCTGACCACCCATAAACCTCGGCTACTTCCAGCGGCTACGGTGGCTCGTCAAGCACAAAAAGGCACAAGATTCCTTGGTTTGGTTCGGTTCGAGGTCGGTTATATTCACACCAGAAGTGAACCAGCCCAGAGTCCGTTTGGAAGCGGACTCTTGGTCCGCTTGTTTGGTTTGAATCGGTGTTCGCATGTTTGTATTCACACCTAAAAAAAAGTCCAGACTTTCTGGGGAAACGAACTCTGGTCCGTTTTAAACGGACCGAACGTGGTAGGTGTGAATACACCCTAAAATCCTCTTCACACCCTGATTACATCTAATTAATTAAATGCTCTAACACAAAAATAAAAAAAATGTAATCACCTGTGGAACGGACAGGACTGAAAAAACACCATCCGATCATTTTGAGTGCCCTATCAAAATGACTGAACGGTGATATGTCTATCAAACTCAACTGTCATTTGTCCCTCCCCCCTCTGCGCGTACCCCTCTTCGTGCATGAATCGTGCGTTCTCAGAGGCTGGAAGCGCTAGTACAGGAAGTGAAGCCAGAGCCAGAGCTTGGCTATATTAGTTATATTAGGATGGAAAGTTCACCTGCAAACTGTTTAGTCACAAACATAAATCTGCAGTAAATGTAACGTTAGTCAGATAGGTCTGAACTGGGGCTGTTCTGGAAGAGCAGGGGGGTTGGAGGAGACTGAATGAGGTATGAATGGATCAGGATTGGAACCGGAGCTGGGGTCGGAGCCGGTGAATTGTTGCTGTGCAGCGCTCGTAAACCCTCGGGAACAAGCATTGCACGTGCCAGTACTCTGGAGGCGTGGCTTCAGGGGGATGTCTGAAGAAAGGGGTTTGGACTTTTGAATTGAGTATTTTCAAAATGTAGCTGCTACAAGTGTTTTTCTAAGATATCGTACCCCACCTATAAGGACAGTGTTGAGCAAAGTGACCGATCACCTGCGCTCAGAACATCAGTACGCACTGGCAAACCACCTGATAGACTGAATATTCACATGAGTTCACAGAAGTTAAGCAACAAAACACAAATGTTGTTGGTTTCACTAGAATGCACTTAATGCAGAGTTGAATGTCCACAGTGGTTCATGTGTAAACATCTGGTAATGATGTCACTTTCGATGCTTGTGTACAACCTGTGATTGCCTAGTATTAGTATTATTCAGTTTTCATCTGTTGATATGAGTAATGGACTCTACACACAGCCCCACTACTTCCTGAACTTCAGGTGGGCCCTTTATGTCCTGTCTTTCATTACTGGGCACACAGGTGTGCTTAATTAATCAGTAGTCACAACAAGAAGTAGCAGACACACCTGGATTAATCAGTGTGTCCAATAATGAAAGACAGGAAATAAAGGACCCACCTGAAGTTCAGGGAGTAGTGGGGCTGTGCATAGAGTCCATTTGGGTCAATATACAGTTATTAAAAGACTAAAGCTGAAACCCACGTCTGTTTTTTATGTTTGACTGGAAACAATACTTTCATCCCAAAGTGCTCTTAGTAATTTTAAGGCTGTAGTCTCATTGGAACAGCAAACACTCTTCACCAGGAATGTTAATTTAATACAAAATACTAAATGTACAATTACAAAAACTACTAAACACATCCTTCACATGTAAAAAAGTTTTTCTTTGAATTAAACCTTTGTTCAATCCTTCAAAACACTGTACAAAATACACATCACTTGAAGTTTGAACAAGTGCAAAATAGCAAGAATAAAAGTAAAATAATCTTTTATGTGTTCAGGAGTTGGAGAGAAGAGTACAGTCTGTGCCTGTTACAGCAGCATCTGCCATTTTAAAGACAACCATGTGGTGACCTCTGAAATTAATGTCATTAAAAACTTCAGTTACATAAACAAAGTCTACCACATTTCAGCCACTAAACATCTACCTTTAACTGTTCCTTTAGTGTGGTTTTCAAAGTGTACTAACCTGAAAAGCACAGGTGAAACGCTCTTAAGAGTGAACACAGGAGCCATGCATTCCTCTTCACAAACTGCCTCTGAGAAGGAGAACAGAAGCCTGAGTGGAAGACCACCTGAGCACACTGGGTCCCACAACTACCTGTCCTTCTTCTTCTCTCCTTGTATTTGCAGATTACACTCAGTGTTCAGGAGTCCTGTTGAGCCACACTACCTGTCAAGTGGAGCTCCCTAACGTTACTGAGCATGCGCACACATGCACATCCCTAAGTGTTTTCACAGTTTCAGTGCCCATTGATTCGTGCTAGAGCCCGATTATATCTTATCACCAATTACTCAGCATCGGTTAATATGTAACCAATATATTAATTTAAGTCTTTTGCTGTGCAGAGATTGTGTGGCTCCGTTCATGTGTGTGTGTGTGTGTGTGTGTGTGTGTGTGTGTGTGTGTGTGTGTGTGTGTGTGTGCGCACACTGCCCCAATGCCTGGCCCCTCCCCCTGCCCCTCCCCCTCCCACACAGACCTCTGACACTCCCGCAGCTGCAGCAGAGAAGAAGAGGAGAGAAACTGCGGAAGAAAGTGCGTTTGGGCCATTTCACCGAATGGGTGCCATTTACTTGTTATAACTCTTCCAAATTAAACTTTATTTTTTATCTTTTTTCAACACTGAATCTAATAACACACATATTTAACTATTCAAAGTGTGTACTGGTCCATCTCAGGCAACTTTATTTCATTTTTTACAAGGTTTTTAAGTGGAACATGATTACATTTTTCTCAGTCCTGTTACCAAAACTCATGTGACATTTAAAAAGCACACTTAAAAGCTTGTCAACTAATTCCTTTGTTTTCCTCTCAACAAAGTGTTTATTTTAAAGAAATGGTTGGTTACATGTTAAAATAATTAATATTTTTGATTAAAAAAATAACTATATATGCTTGCAAGTTGTAGTTTTCTTAACCCTTTCATGCATAGTGGTCACTCCAGTGGACAGCTATTCTCCAGCTGTTCTGTTGTATATTCATAGGTTTTGTTGTTTTAGTTCATATCAGCCAACACAGTGGACGCTTATACATCATCCCATAAACTGCAATTCATCCCATTACTGTAACTTTGCTGTTCTTGATAAACCTGATCTGCAGTAACATGTTTTAGTGTAAATCAGTTGTTATTTGTTAGACAAAAAGTGTGTTTGATTTTTTTTGCATATTACCTCCATGAAGTGAGTAATAACTAGCAGTAGAATATGTTAAAATGTGAGAAAACATCAGATTAGTAGGACTAAAATCTTTTCATTTGTTTTTATCTCACTTTCTGATATTGGGTTTTAAACACGTTTCTTTACTTCAAAAATTAAACGCATGGACATTTTTGTAACTTCATAAAGAAAAACTCAGTTGCTTTTTTTTTTCATGCCTAAGGGGGGATAAAAACAAGAAGAAAGAAAAAAATCTTGACTATGGTTGTCATAATTCGTGTATGAAAGGGTTAAAACTGCAAAGTCATTTTTTCATTTTAAAGGAGACCCAAACCTCAAATTTATCAAAATTTTTATGATGCAATTCATTAAATACTTGGACAAAGAATGGACCACACATAATTGAAAAAATCCGATGGTTTATCTTTATTTTTTAGAAAAAGTTATTTAGTAACAAGAATGAACATTGGGTAACAGGAATGAGTGTGCGTGTGTGTGTGTGTGTGTGTGTGTGTGTGTGTTAGGGTGGTCCAAAACATTTTTTTTTCAGATTCTCTGGATTAGAACCCTGCATTTGGTTCCATATCTGGCCAAATTACTTCGGTCCGAATTTTATGCAAATTAATTAATATTTAGGGGTTGCACAAGACACAGATTGCTCTATATACTATAACATAACTAGCCAAATGAATAAGGCATATTAGAATAATCTGTAATTTTACTCTCAAAATCAAACAGCAGCTCGCATAAAAATGTTACTTAGAAAGTCCAGCAACCACTGTTGTTTTATTGAAATTATAAAAAATATTCCTGTGTTCTTTGACAACTTGGAGCCAGTACTGTTGGTGATCTTCATTTTTTGTTCGGCTACAGTTGAAGTCTGGAATAAGCTCCACCCCTCTTTCAGCAACATCATTGACAACTTTTCTGGAATGCACAATTTTAGCAGCCTTCTGAAAGTCTGCATCATCAGCCCAGTCTTCTGGAGGAATTCTGAAGAATGTTTGTGGCAGATCCAAAGTTTTAAAGAAACGCATGGTGCTGGTGGTGACAAAATCCCTGATCTGCTTCCCTTCATAATCTGATGGATTAAGGACATCCCAACGCTTTAGTGGAACCGAAAGAACCTTCATTTTCCATCATGTTGTGAACCATCAGCTGCTTCTGCTCTGGTGTCACACTGGAGTCACAGAATGCCAGGACAACCAATTCTTCACTCCAGTACCACAGATGTCAGCGGCCTTACTTAATGCATATACAGGGTGGGGAAGCAAAATTTACAATATTCTGAGGCAGGGATTGAAAGACAGTGTATGACCAATTAGTTTATTGAAAGTCATGAGAATTTATTTGCCACAAGAAAACTGACATAATAGAAAATGTTTTTATTCTGTGTGTCCTCCTTCTTTCTCAATAACTGCCTTCACACACTTCCTGAAACTTGCACAAGTGTTCCTCAAATATTGGGGTGACAACTTCTCCCATTCTTCTTTAATAGTATCTTCCAGACTTTCTGGTAATAGTTTTGCTCATAGTCATTCTCTTCTTTCCATTATAAACAGTCGTTATGGACACTCCAACTATTTTTGAAATCTCCTTTGGTGTGACGAGTGCATTCAGCAAATCACACACTCTTTGACGTTTGCTTTCCTGATTACTCATATGGGCAAAAGTTTCTGAAAAGGTATGGATAATAGTGTTAGGTATGATTATGACATCAATATATGTTTGGTTTCAAAACAATTGACGTAGTGCCTGCTGAGAAAAAACAACTAAATGTTCATTGTAAATTTTGCTTCCCCACCCTGTATTGCTAGACAAAGCACTCAAACCTTGGTTTTGATAGTTCTGCTCTTCTCTTAGCAGGTCAGCTCAGCTCATCTATGCTGAAAATGCACAATTAGTCAATTTCCAGGAAACTTCCAGCAACTTGTGCAACCTCGAAAACATCTCCTTTTTCTTCCAAATATTTTCCTAAATCATCTTTTGAATGCCAAAACCTAATGCAGGGTTCGAATTGAGGTTATCTGAAACTATATTTTTTACCAGGATTGTTGGACCACCCTAGTGTGTGTGTGTGTGTGTGTGTGTGTGTGTGTGTGTGTGTGTGTGTGTGTGTGTGTGCATGTGTGTGTGTGTGTGTGCATGTGTGTGTGCGTGTGTGTGTCTGTGTGTGTGTACATGGCTGTTCATGCATGTTGTGTGTTGCAAAAACTAGTGTTTTAGCTAGAATTACAATGAACTTATGGAGGTGAGTATGACACCGTATGTATGTGATGTTTGGTCAGATTTGATCCATATTCCCTTTTAACTGTTTTTAAGTTTGGAGTTTGAACTGAGACACAACAAACAAATATGCTTTTGCTGAGTATGTGGATATTTATTTTTTGACAAAATTCTACTGGATATTTACTTTATCTTAGTCTATTTTTATCACTGTGTTAGAATGCTAAATTTTTGACTGTTCTGTGTTTGGATGCTCAAAGGTTTTTGGTCCAAGTCATGTTAGGTTGGCTGGAAGTGGAAACAGCTGTTCTAATGTTGTCAGTTCTGCCTTTTTGTTTTATTGCACATGAATTAGTTTACCTTTAAAGGTTGAGAATATGTACTCAAATAAAAAAAACAAAAAAGCTGATTTTCTGAAAGTATTTAATTACAATATTTGAAACTTGAGGTTTCTTTTTTGGGTTTTTACAAGTAGATTTTTTGTTTTATTTTCACAAGCAAAAAAAAGTTGTTGAAACCTTGTGAAAAAAAAGCAAAAAACAAATGCCCAGTGCAAAAATATGCATACTGTGTGCAACCAAATCAAATTGTTGTTATTTATATTTAGAAGCTCGGCAATAAGATGCACATTGTTTAAAAATGTAGACTTTGTTCCAGCGTTATGGTTACGTGTCCCGCTTTGTCCCACACAAACACACTCCTTGTCCCACATGTGGCTCATAGGCTCCTGGTCAGCCTACACCAGACCTCACAGCACTAGACTTCCAGT
This sequence comes from Sphaeramia orbicularis, assembly GCF_902148855.1. NCBI lineage: Eukaryota > Metazoa > Chordata > Actinopteri > Kurtiformes > Apogonidae > Sphaeramia > Sphaeramia orbicularis. The sequence continues at coordinate 51,953,096 of NC_043964.1, forward strand.
GTCTGGGCCAGAACGGAAGTCAGTTTGAGAACAGGCGGAACAGACTAAACAATAAAATGACGTTTGGAAATTCTACTACATTTGGAAAATTAAATGAATTTTAATAAACACCTACTTTAATATTATTTAAAGTGTGTATACATGTTTTTGAGACACCCTGTATAATCCTCTACAGTGCTACCACTGCCCTCTGCTGGACGATAATAGTGACTGCAGGTGACAAAAGGACAAAACACACCTTACTACTATTTTATCTAAATTTTGTTGACAAGCCCTTCTTATAGAAAAGAACAACGGCGTATTAGGGCCACTTTAGAAAATAAAAACATTTGTCACTATGAGAATAAAGTCATAAAGCATCAAGATAAATCTCGTAATTTTATGAGAATAAAGTCGAATACAAAAAAAGTCAAAATTTAACGAGAATGAAGCCATAACATTACGAGAATAATGTCATAATTAAAAGACAGGCAGGAAAATATCGTAATTTAGGAGAATAAAGTCGTACACACTTGTCTGTCATAGTGGCAAGTGTTTTTGTGTTTCCTATTTTCAAAGTATTACAACTTTAATGTCGTAAAAGTACAACATTATTTATATAAAAGTATGAGTTTTTTTTTTAAACTACAACTTTATTCTCATAATATTTTGGCTTTATTCTCAAAATATTACAACTTTATTCTCATAGTGACAAGTGTTTTTATTTTTCCTATGTGGCCCTAATACATCGTTATAGAATAGAATAGAATAGAATAGAATAGAATAGAATAGAATAGAATAGAATAGAATAGAATAGAATAGAACAACGGCGTATTAGGGCCACTTCAGAAAATAAAAACATTTGTCACTATGAGAATAAAGTCATAAAGCATCAAGATAAATCTCGTAATTTTATGAGAACAAAGTCGAATACAAAAAAAGTCAAAATTTAACGAGAATGAAGCCATAACATTACGAGAATAATGTCATAATTAAACGACAGGCAGGAAAATATCATAATTTTGGAGAATAAAGTCGTACCCACTCGTCTCTCATAGTGGCAAGTGTTTTTGTGTTTCTTATTTTCAAAGTATTACACCTTTAATGTCATAAAAGTCCAACATTATTAATATAAAATTATGAGGTTTTTTTTTTTTAACTACAACTTTATTCTCATAATATTTTGGCTTTATTCTCAAAATATTACAACTTTATTCTCATAGTGACAAGTGTTTTTATTTTTCCTATGTGGCCCTAATACGTCGTTACAGAATAGAATAGAATAGAATAGAATAGAATAGAATAGAATAGAATAGAATAGGTCTATTGTGGTTGTAACAAGTACAGTGAAATTAAAAGTGCCATCCAATCTGTTCATCACATATAACATGTACTATAAAAATACAAATAAAAGCAGCTAAAATAAATAGTTTAAAGCATAGACTGTGTTTGTTCATTCATTCATTTCATTCATACACATATATCATGTTAAAGGGATCAAATGTGTTAGTTGTCTGTTTAACTCTGATGGGGATCTTCGTCATGATGAAAATTTTCATGTCATATTCTTCCCTTGTCATTAATAAAGAATTTAACTCAGTATTTAAAGTAATTCCAGAATCCTTAATAATCCAACCAATCAGGAACCATGTACATTAATGCTTTAAGAATTAAATCTCAGTTGTTAATTAATGGTTTGAAACTAACTCTAAATGTACCAGTAAACAAATCAGTGAATCATTTTACAAATACAACAAATAACATCAAAAACAAAACAGTTCTGAAACAGTATCTTCAATTTAATTTGGTGTAAATCCTGAGCGTTACCTTTTTTTTTTTTTTTTTTTTTTTTTTTTTTTTATTGTATCAGTGATAAAATCAGGGAAATCTGTATTAGAATTTTACCCATCATACACTACAAACAAAAAGTTAAGGATGCTTTTAATTTTTGGGCTTTTTTTTTTCACTTGGGATTCTTGCACAGCACTTTTTACTTTTTTGTGTGTGAATTAAATTGAAACTTTTTTTTTAATGACCAGACATAGTTTTATTTACAAATGGCAAAAACGACCAAAAAATATTACAAAAAAAACAAAAAAACAAAAAAAAAAAAAAAAAAAAAAAAAAAAAAAAAAAAAAAAAAAAAAAAAAAAAAATATATATATATATATATATATATATATATATATATCCTTAACTTTTTTGTTTGTAGTGTATATCCCACCAACCTGTGCAACTTTAAATATTAATAATACAAGTATATTTGGTAATTAAGAAGCAAACTCACTTATATTTATTTATATATTTCTATATTTATTCATTTTTGCATTTATTCTTTTTTACAAATTCCATTTCTTCCAGTTTAATCAACACCATTGAAATTACAAATGAGAATAGAATTACTCATTTTGACCAAACAAATCCCAAAATGTAATTTATAATTAATCTTTTTACATGTTAAATTTCATATTCATAAACATACATTAATTTAAAAAAGTTGTGTGCGTTCACTAACAGGTGATTCCACTAATCATCCCGTCATTGACCCGGATGAGGAGCTGTGCTCTGGTTCAGTGAACGGTTGGAACAAATGCATGGCAGGACTTTAACTCTATGGAGCTGGGATGACCCACCTCTGGTGTTAAACATCTGGAGCAGGGGTCACCAGTCCTGGTCCTCAAGGGCCGGTGTCCTGCATGTTTTAGATGTTTCCTCTTCAGGTCCACCTAATGGTCGTTATCAGTCTTCTGCAGAGCTGGAGGACAGGTTTATCATCTGAATCAGGTGAGTTGGAAGAGGGAAACATCTAAAACATGTAGGACACCGGCCCTTGAGGACCAGTATTGGAGACCCCTGATCTGGAGAAATGTCACCATGAACCAACCTTCAGGTACCAAACATATTCTGAGAAGAGTCTAACAATGTATATTTCCAACATATTACAGCAACACAAATGTACAATATCACAAATAAAAGATTAGAGTTACTTGACTTTTTTGGTAAAATCTTGTGGATGCTGTTACTTTCTGTTTTCTCCTAATTTCATTGATTTCTTTAACTTAACATCAAATAAACAAAGGCAGAACAGTCAGTGGTCTGAAACGGAACTACTTTTTTACGCTGAAACAGAAAAACTTGTAGTTGTCATTACTTATAGGATACTCTTATTTGACTGGTTCTGACCCACTTTAAATCTGAATGTGGAACCTGAACTGACATAAGTTTGGCACAACTGATAGTTAATATCTTCAGTGGGTCATTCCATATAATTTCATCAAGTGGTCCCCACCTGACCCTCAGATTTTTCTGAATTTTTACATACTTATAGAACATTATATATGATGGGAAAATCCAAAATTTCAAGGCTTAATTGTAAATATTTCCAAGTTATGACCATTTGAAGTAGGTAGGGGGTACCCTAAAATTGCGACCAAAATTAGATACCAAATAAATAAAAGAAAAAAAAATACACCATGTGAAAGTACAGGAAATGCCCTAAATTTTGACACCAAACACAACTCGCTTCTATAAATCCTTCTGTGTTAAATGTTCAAATTAAATATGGACGTTTTCGGCTAAAATATAGAATTTATAGAAGCAAGTTGTGCTTGGCGTCAAAATTTAGGGCAATTCCTGTCCTTTCACATGGTGTCTTTTATTTTGTGATACTACCTATCCCACATGCTAATACTGACCTTTGAATCCAAAGGTCGGACAGATTTTTTTTATTTTAAGCTGTTCATATATCATACATAACATAACATAGGACCTTCATTTTACACAGATCCATTCCCTAAGAAGCCAAGATATAGCACATAAAATTTCTAACGAATATGATGATTAGTTTTTGTGTAATGAGTGGCCAAATGTAGCATTTTAGAAGTTTGCGATGGATAAAATCTCAACTTTGTCATTCTCTGCAACATTCAATTATAAATTTTATTATATTTATTTATTTATTTATAAATTTATTATATTTTATTATAAATATTTTCACATTTCTCAGGACTATAGATTCCTGTGAAATGATTCTGAAAATTTCAGACCTCTAGCTCTTGTTGTTCAGAAGTTATAGAAGCCTGAAAAGCGCTGAAAATTTCAAGTCTTAATTTTGGTCGCAATTTTAGGGTACCCCCTACCTACTTCAAATGGTCATAACTTTGGAACTATTTACAATTAAGCCTTGAAATTTTGTATTTTCCCATCATATATAACATTCTGTAAGTATGTAAAAATGTAGAAAAATCTGAGAGGGTCAGGTGGGAAATTTTCTTAAAATCTGTTGATTTCATATGGAATGACCCCAGTGTTAGTTTTGCATTTTACAAATCCATCCCACAGGTCAGACTGGATCCTTTGGTGGACGGGTTTTGACCCACAGGTCGTATGTTTGACACCAATCCGAGGACTATTGTTCATCTGTGGAACGAACTGGTTAAACAAGTCCGATCCATTTCACAACTTCCAGGACTACATGGATCTGCGGTCAGGTCTTGGTCCAGATCCCACACACACCTGCAGTGGTCTGGTGGAGTCCAGGCCTCGGCTCTGAGCTGTTTATGGGGAAAAGGGGAAACCTGCTTGATATCAGACCGGTGGTGATAATATTCTGCTCTCATAGAAGCTGGACTGGTGAGATCCGGTTGTTGTTCTTTAGATACTTTTGGTACAAACCATCATCATTTGTCAAAGTGTCTCAGATCGCCCTCTTGGACATTTTCCTCTCTAACTCCTCATCTTCGAGGTGTTCATGTTCTCCTGGTGTCTGATCTGTCCACCCACTGACAGGTCCCACTGGAATAAGACCATCAACACTAATACGACTTCACCTGCAGCGTCAGACCGTCACAGATGATAAGTGAACGTGGATGTTCAACCAGAGAAGACGTGGTGGGTTGTGTTCACTTCAGTCCTGAACGTTGGTGTTCTCCTGACAAACCCACGGCGTTCTGTTACAGACTTTTCTCCCCGTTTTCTCGGAGGACTCTTTGAATTGTGATCAGGCGATGATGCACTTCTTCCTGTATCTCTTTTCGAAGTCCCTCATTTCTTCTTGGTACTTCTCCTGCAGCTTCTTCAGCTGCTCTTTCAGCTGTTCTTCTTTGTGGGTGGACAGATCGCGTAGAAGCGCCTTTTCGGCTTTCTGCTCCTCTTGTTCTCGAACGGCTTTTTCTAATCTTTGCCTCATGTCCTTCAGCTCCTCGTTGTACTTTTCGATCAGACCTTCAAAGTCTTTGGTGTATTTCTCCCTGAACTCATTGAGTTCTTCTGCTTGTCTTCTGGCTTCCTCTTCATTTTTCTCCTTCAAATCCTCCATCTTTTTGTGATATTTCTTCTTTAATTCTTCTCTCTCTTTTTCTTCCCGCTCCTGTCGATTTCTTCCTTCTTCTTGTCTTTTCTTGTCATATTTTTCTCTCTCTCTGTCATATTCTTTCTGAAGTTGTAAAAGGATCCTTTCCTCTTCCTGGCGTTTTTGTTCTTCTTCTCTGTATCGTTTGTTCCACCATTCTCTCCTCTCGTTTTCCCATGTCTGTTGTTTCTTCCTCATTTCTTTTCGAATCTGCCGAAACTTCCTGTCCGCGCTTTCCTTCGACTCTGATTCAGATTTTATTTTTTCCTCCAGGGATCTAAATTTCTCCTCCCACTCTTGCTGTTGAATTTCTTCCATGGTTTTTCTCTCTCTGATCTCCTCCTCTCGTTTCTCCTGTTCCTTCTTCCTCTCCTCACACTCCTTTTTAAGCTTTTCTTCCATTTTCTCTAGATGTTGAGCTCTTAATGTTCTCTCTCTTTCAGTTTCTTCTCTTTGTTCTTCCATTCGTCTTTTCATTTCCATCATTTCCTCCTCGTGTTTTCTTTCCAGCTCCTCCTTCTGCCTCCTCATCTCCTCCTCCTTCTCCTTCAGGATTCTCTCCATCTCTGTCTTTATTGCCACGTCAGCGTCTTCAAGCATCTCATTGGTGAAGCAGTTGCCTCCGTTCAACATCAACATGTGGACAATCTTCTTTATCAGCTCACTGACTTGTGTGCGATTTGTATTTTTGGTGTTATTGAACACATGGTATCGTCCTCCACAGTCAGTGATCAGCTTCTTGAAGGAACCATCACATCCACTTTCTATGTATTCATCGATGGACAGTTCATCATTTTCCAGTTTATCTCCATGTGTGAAAAGGATGATGGTGAAGTTTTCAGAATTCTTCCCAAAGAACTTCTTGATGAGTTTTAGTGTTTCTTTTTCTTCTGCTGTGAGTCGGCCGATCTGAAGTGTCAACAGGAACACATGTGGTCCTGGAGCCAGAAGACTGATGCACTTCACTAATTCCTCAGTAACTTCATCATTAGTCATGTTTGTGTCGAACAGACCTGGGGTGTCGACCACAGTGACACGATGACCGTCCACCTGACTCGTTGATTTCTGACAAAATTTGGTGACTGATGATTGCCACGCTGCAGCTTTAAAGTCTTTACTTCCCAGGATAGTGTTTCCTGTAGAGCTCTTTCCACTGCCGGTTTTTCCAATCAACACGATCCTCAGACAATCTGGACTCTGCAGACCAGCATCCCCTAGAAACAAACACAACTGCAGTTTAGACAGATTGGTAGGTAAGTAGGTAGGTAGGTAGGTAGGTAGGTAGGTAGGTAGGTAGGTAGGTAGATAGATAGATAGATAGATAGATAGATAGATAGATAGATAGATAGATAGATAGATAGATAGATAGATAGATAGATAGATAGATAGATAGATAGATAGATAGATAGATAGATAGATAGATAGATAGATAGATGCTGTGAACTGGTGGGATTCTCATTTTTTGCAGCTCAAAGTGGACAAAACACAGGAGCTAATTATTGACTTTAGAAAGAAAAAACAAACAGTCACTCCAGTGGTCATCAAAGGTCATCCCCAGTGGTCATCAAAGGTCAGCCCCAGTGGTCATTAAAGGTCAGCCCCAGTGGCCATCAAAGGTCAGCCCCAGTTGTCATCAAAGGTCAGCCCCAGTGGCCATCAAAGGTCAGCCCCAGTGGTCATCAAAGGTCAGCCCCAGTGGTCATTAAAGGTCAGCCCCAGTGGTCATTAAAGGTCAGCCCCAGTGGCCATTAAAGGTCAGCGACCAGTGGCCATCAAAGGTCACCCCCAGTTGTCATCAAAGGTAAGCCCCAGTGGCCATCAAAGGTCAGCCCCAGTAGTCATCAAAGGTCAGCCCCAGTGGTCATTAAAGGTCAGCCCCAGTGGTCATCAAAGGTCAGCTCCAGTGGTCATTAAAGGTCAGCGACCAGTGGCCATCAAAGGTCAGCCCCAGTTGTCATTAAAGGTCAGCCCCAGTGGTAATTAAAGGTCAGCCCCAGTGGTCATTAAAGGTCAGCCCCAGTGGTCATTAAAGGTCAGCCCCAGTGGCCATTAAAGGTCAGCCCCAGTTGTCATCAAAGGTCAGCCCCAGTGGCCATCAAAGGTCAGCCCCAGTGGTCATCAAAGGTCAGCCCCAGTGGTCATTAAAGGTCAGCCCCAGTGGTCATTAAAGGTCAGCCCCAGTGGCCATTAAAGGTCAGCGACCAGTGGCCATCAAAGGTCACCCCCAGTTGTCATCAAAGGTAAGCCCCAGTGGCCATCAAAGGTCAGCCCCAGTAGTCATCAAAGGTCAGCCCCAGTGGTCATTAAAGGTCAGCTCCAGTGGTCATCAAAGGTCAGCTCCAGTGGTCATTAAAGGTCAGCGACCAGTGGCCATCAAAGGTCAGCCCCAGTTGTCATTAAAGGTCAGCCCCAGTGGTAATTAAAGGTCAGCCCCAGTGGTCATTAAAGGTCAGCCCCAGTGGTCATTAAAGGTCAGCCCCAGTGGCCATTAAAGGTCAGCCCCAGTTGTCATCAAAGGTCAACCCCAGTGGCCATTAAAGGTCAGCCCCAGTGGTCATCAAAGGTCAGCCCCAGTGGTCATCAAAGGTCAGCCCCAGTGGTCATCAAAGGACAGCCCCAGTGGTCATCAAAGGTCAGCCCCAGTGGTCATTAAAGGTCAGCCCCAGTGGCCATCAAAGGTCAGCCCCAGTTGTCATCAAAGGTCAGCCCCAGTGGTCATTAAAGGTCAGCTCCAGTGGTCATTAAAGGTCAGCCCCAGTGGTCATTAAAGGTCAGCCCCAGTGGCTATTAAAGGTCAGCCCCAGTTGTCATCAAAGGTCAACCCCAGTGGCCATTAAAGGTCAGCCCCAGTGGTCATTAAAGGTCAGCCCCAGTGGTCATCAAAGGTCAGCCCCAGTGGTCATTAAAGGTCAGCGACCAGTGGCCATCAAAGGTCAGCCCCAGTTGTCATTAAAGGTCAGCCCCAGTGGCAATTAAAGGTCAGCCCCAGTGGTCATTAAAGGTCAGCCCCAGTGGTCATTAAAGGTCAGCCCCAGTTGTCATCAAAGGTCAACCCCAGTGGCCATTAAAGGTCAGCCCCAGTGGTCATCAAAGGTCAGCCTCAGTGGTCATCAAAGGTCAGCCCCAGTGGTCATTAAAGGTCAGCCCCAGTGGCCATCAAAGGTCAGCCCCAGTTGTCATCAAAGGTCAGCCCCAGTGGTCATTAAAGGTCAGCTCCAGTGGTCATTAAAGGTCAGCCCCAGTGGTCATCAAAGGTCAGCCCCAGTGGCTATTAAAGGTCAGCCCCAGTTGTCATTAAAGGTCAACCCCAGTGGCCATTAAAGGTCAGCCCCAGTGGTCATCAAAGGTCAGCCCCAGTGGTCATCAAAGGTCAGCCCCAGTGGTCATTAAAGGTCAGCCCCAGTGGTCATCAAAGGTCAGCCCCAGTGGTCATCAAAGGACAGCCCCAGTGGTCATCAAAGATCAGCCCCAGTGGTCATCAAAGGTCAGCCCCAGTGTTCAGCAAAGGACAGCCCCAGTGGTCATCAAAGATCAGCCCCAGTGGTCATCAAAGGTCAGGCCCAGTGGCCATTAAAGGTCAGCCCCAGTGGTCATCAAAGGTCAGCCCCAGTGGTCATCAAAGGTCAGCCCCAGTGGTCATCAAAGGTCAGGCCCAGTGGCCATTAAAGGTCAGCCCCAGTGGTCATCAAAGGTCAGCCCCAGTGGTCATTAAAGGTCAGCCCCAGTGGTCATCAAAGGACAGCCCCAGTGGTCATCAAAGGTCAGCCCCAGTGGTCATTAAAGGTCAGCCCCAGTGGTCATCAAAGGACAGCCCCAGTGGTCATTAAAGGTCAGCCCCAGTGGTCATCACACACAAACACACACACACACACACACCTACACACACACACACTCACACACACACACACACACACAAACACACACACACACCCCCACACACACCTACACACACACACACACACACACACACACACCTACACACACACACACTCACACACACACACGCACTCACACACACACACACACACACACACTCACACACACACTCACACACACACACACACACACACACCCCCACACACACACACCTACACACACACATACACACACACCTACACACACACACTCACACACACACACACTCACACACACACACACTCACACACACACACCTACACACACACACACTCACACACACACACACACACACACACACACTCACACTCACACACTCACACACACACACACTCACACACACACACACTCACACACACACACCTACACACACACACACTCACACACACACACACACACACACACACTCACACTCTCACACACACACACACACACACCTACACACACACACACACCACCCTTTAAAACTTCGTCTACTTGGGCTAATATGAAATCCTAAGTTTCAGCAGTTTTCCTGTATCTTCAGTTCAAGTATAATAATTGGAAAACCCTGTAAGATTAGAGAAACAACAATCAACAGACGTTAAAAATACGTACAGGAGGTGTTCATGTTCCTCAGACGTTCCATGTCATCCTGTTGCATGGTGATGTGTTTCTCTAGTTGTATGATCTTCTCTATTTGGACTCGTCCAAATGTTTCTACTGTGTAGGACGGTTTGTCCTTGGTCAGTCTCATTCTGTCCACAGTGTCCAACACCTCACAGACCTGCTGTTTGTCTCTGATGTTGAGAATGACAGATGTTCCTCCATATCTCTGACACAGCTCCTGGATGTCTCTGTTCTTTGTTACAAAGTTCATCAAAGCTGGAGCTGTAGGATCTGACTCCACAGTGAACAGAATCACGGTGAAGTCCCTGATTCGAGAGCTGAATGTGTTGTGGATGGTCTCTAACTCTGCCTTGTCTTCATCGGTGAGTGGACCCACTGGTAGGACCAGGATGAAGGCGTGGACACCCTCAGGTTCACAGAGGGAGATCGACTGGAGTGACTCTTTCATCACTTCTTCCTGAGGTCTTCCATTCAGGACAGGTAGCTCCATCACAGAAACCCGACGTCCACAGACCTCCACCTGATGTTTAACAAACTCTGAAGAACCTGAACCAAGCTCAGTCAGACCTAGAAGGGCCCTGGCTGCTGAAGTCTTCTCTGATTTTCTATTCCCACACAGAACCAGGTTTAAAGGTGGCCTCATCTGTTCAAACTTGGTCTCCTCAGTGAAGGTGAGGAAGGGTTTCCTGTTTCCTCGTACCATGTTCTCAATCTTCTCCATTAAAACTTGACTGTCCTCTTTTAACATGTACTGCTTTCCACCACAGTCTTTCAGAAGCTCCTCAACTGGAACGCTCATTTTTTCATCATGTGTGAAGACGACCATGGAGTGTTTGAAGGAATCAGGACCAAACATACTCAGGATGAACCTCAGTGTTTGTCGGTTCTCCTCAGTGAACGTCGAAGGCTTCACTAACAGCAGAAGAACGTTTGGTCCAGGGAGACAAAACGTTGCACATATCTTCATTTCTTGTCTCACTGCTTCCACCGGCAGACTGAAGATATCTGGAGTTTTCACGACCGTCAGACTTCTGTCTTTCCACTTTCTACTGCTGATCTCACATTGTTTGGTTTGCTTGAACTTCAGAGAATTAAACTGTTTGCTACCGATGATGGTGTTGCACAGCATTTTCTTTTTGTCCTCACTTTTTCCAAACACCACAATCCTAAGTTCATGTGCTATAAAAGAACAAAAACCAAACATTAGACCGTAGACTCCAAACTCTGTTCACAGATCTACAGTTATATACTGTCTTCTCATGCAGGTGATTAAGAACAGGATAAAGTATTACATTACATCAATTACATTAAAGCTTTCAAACAAAGAGAAAAAAATAAATGACTTCAAATCAAAATGTCCATCAGCAGGAAATCATTCCAGACTGAATCTACAGGAAAGAAAGTGTGATTAAAACCCCAGGATTCAGGAACGGATCTGGTTCATTACCTGGTACTAATGTGAGTCAGTCTGAGACCTGGTTCTAACATGAGTCAGTCTGAAACTTGGTTCTAATGTGAGTCAGTGTGGGACCTGGTTCTAATGTGAGTCAGTCTGAGACCTGGTTCTAATGTGAGTCAGTCTGGGACCTGGTTCTAATGTGAGTCAGTGTGGGACCTGGTTCTAATGTGAGTCAGTCTGAGACCTGGTTCTAATGTGAGTCAGTCTGGGACCTGGTTCTAATGTGAGTCAGTGTGGGACCTGGTTCTAATGTGAGTCAGTCTGAGACCTGGTTCTAATGTGAGTCAGTCTGGGACCTGGTTCTAATGTGAGTCAGTCTGGGACCTGGTTCTAATGTGAGTCAGTGTGGAACCTGGTTCTAATGTGTGTCAGTGTGGGACCTGGTTCTAATGTGAGTCAGTCTGGGACCTGGTTCTAACATGAGTCAGTCTGAGACCTGGTTCTAATGTGAGTCAGTGTGGGACCTGTTTCTAATGTATGTCAGTGTGGGACCTGTTTCTAATGTGAGTCAGTCTGAGACCTGGTTCTAACGTGAGTCAGTCTGGGACCTGGTTCTAATGTGAGTCAGTCTGGGACCTGGTTCTAACGTGAGTCAGTCTGAGACCTGGTTCTAACGTGAGTCAGTGTGGGACCTGGTTCTAATGTATGTCAGTGTGGGACCTGTTTCTAATGTGAGTCAGTCTGGGACCTGGTTCTAATGTGAGTCAGTCTGGGACCTGGTTCCACTGTGAGTCAGTCTGGGACCTGGTTCCACTGTGAGTCAGTCTGGGACCTGGTTCAAATGTGAGTCAGTCTGGGACCTGGTTCTAATGTGAGTCAGTCTGGGACCTGGTTCTAATGTGAGTCAGTCTGGGACCTGGTTCTAATGTGTGTCAGTGTGGGACCTGGTTCTAATGTGTGTCAGTCTGGGACCTGGTTCTAATGTGAGTCAGTCTGAGACCTGGTTCTAACGTGAGTCAGTCTGAGACCTGGTTCTAATGTGAGTCAGTCTGGGACCCGGTTCCACTGTGAGTCCGTCTGGGATCTGGTTCTAACATGAGTCAGTGTGGGACCTGGTTCTAATGTATGTCAGTGTGGGACCTGTTTCTAATGTGAGTCAGTCTGAGACCTGGTTCCAATGTGAGTCAGTCTGGGACCTGGTTCCAATGTGAGTCAGTCTGGGACCTGGTTCCAATGTGAATCAGTCTGGGACCTGGTTTTACTGTGAGTCAGTCTGGGACCTGGTTTTACTGTGAGTCAGTCTGGGACCTGGTACTAATGTGACGCAGTCTGGGACCTGATTCTAACATGAGTCAGTCTGGGACCTGGTTCGAATGCGAGTCAGTCTGGGACCTGATTTTAATGTGAATCAGTCTGGAGCCTGGTTCCAATGTGAGTCAGTCTGGGACCTGGTTCTAATGTGAATCAGTCTGGGGCCTGGTTCCAATGTGAGTCAGTCTGGGACCCGGTTCCAATGTGAGTCAGTCTGGGACCTGGTTCCAATGTGAGTCAGTCTGGGACCTGGTTCTAATGTGAATCAGTCTGGGACCTGATTTTAATGTGAGTCAGTCTGGGACCAGGTTCTAATGTGAGTCAGTCTGGGACCTGGTTCTAATGTGAATCAGTCTGGGACCAGGTTCTAATGTGAGTCAGTCTGGGACCTGGTTTTACTGTGAGTCAGTCTGGGACCTGGTACTAATGTGAAGCAGTCTGGGACCTGATTCTAACATGAGTCAGTCTGGGACCTGGTTCGAATGCGAGTCAGTCTGGGACCTGGTTCTAATGTGAGTCAGTCTGGGACCTGGTTCCACTGTGAGTCAGTCTGGGACCTGGTTCGAATGCGAGTCAGTCTGGGACCTGGTTCTAATGTGAGTCAGTCTGGGACCTGGTTCCACTGTGAGTCAGTCTGGGACCTGGTTCTAATGTGAGTCAGTCTGGGACCTGGTTCTAATGTGAATCAGTCTGGGACCTGGTTCTAATGTGAGTCAGTCTGGGACCAGGTTCTAATGTGAGTCAGTCTGGGACCTGGTTTTACTGTGAGTCAGTCTGGGACCTGGTACTAATGTGAAGCAGTCTGGGACCTGATTCTAACATGAGTCAGTCTGGGACCTGGTTCGAATGCGAGTCAGTCTGGGACCTGGTTCTAATGTGAGTCAGTCTGGGACCTGGTTCCACTGTGAGTCAGTCTGGGACCTGGTTCCACTGTGAGTCAGTCTGGGACCTGGTTCGAATGTAAGTCAGTCTGGGACCTGGTTCGAATGTGAGTCAGTCTGGGACCTGGTTCTAATGTGAGTCAGTCTGGGACCTGGTTCTAACTTGAATCAGTCTGGGACCTGGTTCTAATGTGAATCAGTCTGGGACCTGGTTCTAATGTGAATCAGTCTGGGACCTGGTTCTAATGTGAATCAGTCTGGGATGTGGTTCTAATGTGAGTCAGTCTGGGACCTGGTTCTAATGTGAGTCAATCTGGGACCTGGTTCGAATGCGAGTCAGTCTGGGACCTGGTTCGAATGTGAGTCAGTCTGGGACCTGGTTCGAATGTGAATCAGTCTGGGACCTGGTTCTAATGTCAGTCAATCTGGGACCTGGTTCTAATGTGAATCAGTCTGGGATGTGGTACTCATGTGAGTCAATCTGGGACCTGGTTCGAATGTGAGTCAGTCTGGGACCTGGTTCTAATGTGAACCAGTCTGGGACCTGGTTCTAATGTGAGTCAATCTGGGACCTGGTTCGAATGTGAGTCAGTCTGGGACCTGGTTCGAATGTGAGTCAGTCTGGGACCTGGTTTTAACTTGAATCAGTCTGGGACCTGGTTCGAATGTGAGTCAGTCTGGGACCTGGTTCTAATGTGAATCAGTCTGGGACCTGGTTCTAATGTGAATCAGTCTGGGACCTGGTTCTAATGTGAGTCAGTCTGGGACCTGGTTCTAATGTGAATCAGTCTGAGATCAGGTTCTAATGTGAGTCAGTCTGGGACCTGGTTCGAATGTGAGTCAGTCTGGGACCTGGTTCTAATGTGAATCAGTCTGGGACCTGGTTCTAATGTGAATCAGTCTGGGATGTGGTACTCATGTGAGTCAATCTGGGACCTGGTTCGAATGTGAGTCAGTCTGGGACCTGGTTCTAATGTGAACCAGTCTGGGACCTGGTTCTAATGTGAGTCAATCTGGGACCTGGTTCGAATGCGAGTCAGTCTGGGACCTGGTTTTAACTTGAATCAGTCTGGGACCTGGTTCGAATGTGAGTCAGTCTGGGACCTGGTTCTAATGTGAATCAGTCTGGGACCTGGTTCTAATGTGAGTCAGTCTGGGACCTGGTTCTAATGTGAATCAGTCTGAGATCAGGTTCTAATGTGAGTCAGTCTGGGACCTGGTTCGAATGTGAGTCAGTCTGGGACCTGGTTCTAATGTGAATCAGTCTGGGGCCTGGTTCCAATGTGAGTCAGTCTGGGACCCGGTTCCAATGTGAGTCAGTCTGGGACCTGGTTCCAATGTGAGTCAGTCTGGGACCTGGTTCTAATGTGAATCAGTCTGGGATGTGGTTCTAATGTGAGTCAGTCTGGGACCTGGTTCTAATGTGAGTCAATCTGGGACCTGGTTCGAATGCGAGTCAGTCTGGGACCTGGTTCGAATGTGAGTCAGTCTGGGACCTGGTTCGAATGTGAATCAGTCTGGGACCTGGTTCTAATGTCAGTCAATCTGGGACCTGGTTCTAATGTGAATCAGTCTGGGATGTGGTACTCATGTGAGTCAATCTGGGACCTGGTTCGAATGTGAGTCAGTCTGGGACCTGGTTCTAATGTGAACCAGTCTGGGACCTGGTTCTAATGTGAGTCAATCTGGGACCTGGTTCGAATGTGAGTCAGTCTGGGACCTGGTTCGAATGTGAGTCAGTCTGGGACCTGGTTTTAACTTGAATCAGTCTGGGACCTGGTTCGAATGTGAGTCAGTCTGGGACCTGGTTCTAATGTGAATCAGTCTGGGACCTGGTTCTAATGTGAATCAGTCTGGGACCTGGTTCTAATGTGAGTCAGTCTGGGACCTGGTTCTAATGTGAATCAGTCTGAGATCAGGTTCTAATGTGAGTCAGTCTGGGACCTGGTTCGAATGTGAGTCAGTCTGGGACCTGGTTCTAATGTGAATCAGTCTGGGACCTGGTTCTAATGTGAATCAGTCTGGGATGTGGTACTCATGTGAGTCAATCTGGGACCTGGTTCGAATGTGAGTCAGTCTGGGACCTGGTTCTAATGTGAACCAGTCTGGGACCTGGTTCTAATGTGAGTCAATCTGGGACCTGGTTCGAATGCGAGTCAGTCTGGGACCTGGTTTTAACTTGAATCAGTCTGGGACCTGGTTCGAATGTGAGTCAGTCTGGGACCTGGTTCTAATGTGAATCAGTCTGGGACCTGGTTCTAATGTGAGTCAGTCTGGGACCTGGTTCTAATGTGAATCAGTCTGAGATCAGGTTCTAATGTGAGTCAGTCTGGGACCTGGTTCGAATGTGAGTCAGTCTGGGACCTGGTTCTAATGTGAATCAGTCTGGGGCCTGGTTCCAATGTGAGTCAGTCTGGGACCCGGTTCCAATGTGAGTCAGTCTGGGACCTGGTTCCAATGTGAGTCAGTCTGGGACCTGGTTCTAATGTGAATCAGTCTGGGACCTGGTTTTAACTTGAATCAGTCTGGGACCTGGTTCGAATGTGAGTCAGTCTGGGACCTGGTTCTAATGTGAATCAGTCTGGGACCTGGTTCTAATGTGAATCAGTCTGGGACCTGGTTCTAATGTGAGTCAGTCTGGGACCTGGTTCTAATGTGAATCAGTCTGAGATCAGGTTCTAATGTGAGTCAGTCTGGGACCTGGTTCGAATGTGAGTCAGTCTGGGACCTGGTTCTAATGTGAATCAGTCTGGGGCCTGGTTCTAATGTGAATCAGTCTGAGACCTGATTCTAATGTGAGTCAGTCTGGGACCAGGTTCTAATGTGAGTCAGACTGGGACCTGGTTTTACTGTGAGTCAGTCTGGGACCTGGTACTAATGTGAAGCAGTCTGGGACCTGATTCTAACATGAGTCAGTCTGGGACCTGGTTCGAATGCGAGTCAGTCTGGGACCTGGTTCTAATATGAGTCAGTCTGGGACCTGGTTCGAATGTGAGTCAGTCTGGGACCTGGTTCGAATGTGAGTCAGTCTGGGACCTGGTTCTAATGTGAGTCAGTCTGGGACCTGGTTCTAACTTGAATCAGTCTGGGACCTGGTTCTAATGTGAGTCAATCTGGGACCTGATTCTAATGTGAATCAGTCTGAGACCAGGTTCTAATGTGAGTCAGTCTGGGACCTGGTTCTAATGTGAATCAGTCTGGGACCTGGTTCTAATGTGAGTCAATCTGGGACCTGGTTCGAATGCGAGTCAGTCTGGGACCTGGTTCGAATGTGAGTCAGTCTGGGACCTGGTTCGAATGTGAGTCAGTCTGGGACCTGGTTCTAACTTGAATCAGTCTGGGACCTGGTTCGAATGTGAATCAGTCTGGGACCAGGTTCTAATGTGAGTCAATCTGGGACCTGGTTCTAATGTGAATCAGTCTGGGACCTGGTTCTAATGTGAGTCAATCTGGGACCTGGTTCGAATGCGAGTCAGTCTGGGACCTGGTTCGAATGTGAGTCAGTCTGGGACCTGGTTCAAATGTGAGTCAGTCTGGGACCTGGTTCTAACTTGAATCAGTCTGGGACCTGGTTCGAATGTGAATCAGTCTGGGACCAGGTTCTAATGTGAGTCAATCTGGGACCTGGTTCTAATGTGAGTCAATCTGGGACCTGGTTCTAATGTGAATCAGTCTGGGACCTGGTTCTAATGTGAGTCAATCTGGGACTTGGTTCTAATGTGAATCAGTCTGGGACCTGGTTCTAATGTGAGTCAATCTGGGAACTGGTTCGAATGCGAGTCAGTCTGGGACCTGGTTCGAATGTGAGTCAGTCTGGGACCTGGTTCGAATGTGAATCAGTCTGGGACCTGGTTCTAACTTGAATCAGTCTGGGACCTGGTTCGAATGTGAATCAGTCTGGGACCAGGTTCTAATGTGAGTCAATCTGGGACCTGGTTCTAATGTGAATCAGTCTGGGACCTGGTTCTAATGTGAGTCAATCTGGGACCTGGTTCGAATGTGAGTCAGTCTGGGACCTGGTTCGAATGTGAGTCAGTCTGGGACCTGGTTCTAATGTGAACCAGTCTGGGACCTGGTTCGAATGTGAGTCAGTCTGGGACCTGGTTCGAATGTGAGTCAGTCTGGGACCTGGTTTTAACTTGAATCAGTCTGGGACCTGGTTCGAATGTGAGTCAGTCTGGGACCTGGTTCTAATGTGAATCAGTCTGGGACCTGGTTCTAATGTGAATCAGTCTGGGACCTGGTTCTAATGTGAGTCAGTCTGGGACCTGGTTCTAATGTGAATGAGTCTGAGATCAGGTTCTAATGTGAGTCAGTCTGGGACCTGGTTCGAATGTGAGTCAGTCTGGGACCTGGTTCTAATGTGAGTCAATCTGGGACCTGGTTCTAATGTGAATCAGTCTGGGACCTGGTTCTAATGTGAGTCAATCTGGGAACTGGTTCGAATGCGAGTCAGTCTGGGACCTGGTTCGAATGTGAGTCAGTCTGGGACCTGGTTCGAATGTGAGTCAGTCTGGGACCTGGTTCTAATGTGAGTCAGTCTGGGACCTGGTTCGAATGTGAGTCAGTCTGGGACCTGGTTCGAATGTGAGTCAGTCTGGGACCTGGTTCTAATGTGAACCAGTCTGGGACCTGGTTCGAATGTGAGTCAGTCTGGGACCTGGTTCGAATGTGAGTCAGTCTGGGACCTGGTTTTAACTTGAATCAGTCTGGGACCTGGTTCGAATGTGAGTCAGTCTGGGACCTGGTTCTAATGTGAATCAGTCTGGGACCTGGTTCTAATGTGAATCAGTCTGAGATCAGGTTCTAATGTGAGTCAGTCTGGGACCTGGTTCGAATGTGAGTCAGTCTGGGACCTGGTTCGAATGTGAGTCAGTCTGGGACCTGGTTCTAATGTGAATCAGTCTGGGACCTGGTTCGAATGTGAGTCAGTCTGGGACCTGGTTCGAATGTGAGTCAGTCTGGGACCTGGTTCTAATGTGAATCAGTCTGGGACCTGGTATTAACCAAAACACAAGGCCAAGTCCACCTGTCATTGGCTACAGCAGAAAAAGTGAAGGTGTAGGAGTGTCCATCTCAGTCTGCTGACCTCAGTATCATTGAGCCACTTTGGGGAAATCTAAAACAAGCAGTTTGTGCAAGAAAACCCAACAACTTAAAGGAACTGAAGGTGTTTTGTCAAGAAGAACAGGCAGCTTTAACATCTGAGAAAATAAAGCG
The DNA here is from genome assembly GCF_902148855.1 of Sphaeramia orbicularis. NCBI lineage: Eukaryota > Metazoa > Chordata > Actinopteri > Kurtiformes > Apogonidae > Sphaeramia > Sphaeramia orbicularis. The sequence continues at coordinate 51,971,760 of NC_043964.1, forward strand.
TCTCATCTTCAATGACCACAGAAAAACTAAAGCTGTTATTGATGGTAAAGAGGCCAAAACAGAGGATGAAGAACTAGGGTATGTCCACTTATGATCAGGGTCATTTGGATAGTTTGTGTTGTCAGTCGGATTTAAAAAGAGCTTTAGTTTGATAGTAAATGGATTCACCCAAACACTAACCATGAGTGAAAGAAAAGTTGTTGTATTATTATTCATATTCTTTGAAAAATGGCCAAAAAATCATAAATTCTGCGGCAGTATGTAAACTGATGAACACAACTGTATCCTGATTCACAGCTCATCTACACCTTCAGTATCTGCTCCCTGCCCTGAAAACATCTTGTATGAATATTAATCTGTCATGATCTGGTAGAAAACTGAAAATGAAAACAAATCCTGTAGTTTTACGTCACACGGTCCACCAGGTTAGCTTTACCGGACGCCATGGAGATATTAATCCAGTCTTTTCATGCTAGGTTGGGCTGATTGGAAGTGATAGTTCTTCAAGATCAAGAACCAACCTGTTCCACCAGTGCAGACCAGGTGATTGGGTCCAGAACTTACCCACAGGATCCTGTTTCACCACTTGAATTAGATCTGCCGCTGCATCGTGGATGCTCAGATGCTGCCCGTTGTTGTCTTTCACTAGTTGATCCAGGTGTGTGAACAGTTCAGGAGCTTCTAGTTTCTTCTGTTCCAGATATCGGTGTTTGCATTTGGAGATCATGTCCTTTAACGACCGATGCTCCCTGAGTCCCGGCGTCTCCTCTCTGGATGTTGAAATCAGAACCAGCGAATGATCAAATGATCGACGGCTGAACTTTTCCAGGACCTTCTGTAGCTTCATGTTATGTTCCTCAGTGAAGTCCTCTGGTTGGAGGATCAGCAGGAACACATGAGGTCCAGGGTCACAGAGACGCTCACAGCTTCGAATGACCGCTGTCACTTTGTCGTCTGGGATGTCAGGATCGAGCAGGTCCGGAGAGTTGACGAGGACCAGCTCTTTGTCCTGAGTGTGTCCTCTGACGCTCACACAGTGCTCTGGTTCTTCTTCTATATTAAAACCAGTCTTTCCCAGTAGGAGGTTTCCCACTGAACTCCTCTCAGTCCAGCTGTTCCCCAGAAGAACCATCCTCAGCAAGGAGACTGAAATGGAAATGTGTCATTATGAACATGAATCCATTATTTCACTTTGTTTTCATTAAACTCCAACATGTTCTTCTACTTTACGTCCATAAACACATCTGCGACTTTCAGGTTGAATATAATTAAATACTCCATCGTATTGTGTACAGACTCTAAAACTACATTTCAGACACTGGTAAAATGATTCTGATGGGACTTCAGTTAAATGAACTTAATACTTCTGTCATTAATGAATAATCCAGTGGTTTCCAACTTTTTTTGTCTCCTGACCCCGTTTTAACATCACACCTTTCTGTCAACCCCAGACATTCAAAACAGAGACTTATTTTTTTGCTCAAATTAATTTGTTTTTGATCCTGTAATTGTTTTCTATCCTCTGTTTCAAATCCAGGTTAATTTTAGAGGACATTTAGTCTACAGGGTGAGTGAGAAAAAATGCTCTTTTCATTTAAAGAAATTGTACCACTGAAATGGAAATGCTTATTTTTCTTTTGATCATACAGTCATATTGATGTGGTTATTGAACATGTCTGGCAATTGAATCATTGATTTATGGCATAGCATAACAGAGGGAATGTCCATTGTTTATTGTGCACCGAAATATCTGCCAACACAGTTTATGCCACCGTGAATGAAATTGAAATTGTCAACCATTACAGCATGTTTACTCGCCATCAAAATGTTTTGTCTCAACGAAGTCGTCCGGCACGACCTTCAACCTGGCTACCATTCAGACTGATGCAAATCTGTGCTCGTTGTCGCATCTCTAACACAGCTCTTCTCGCCATTCGTGTTCGTCGTAGGGCTTGGATTTCAGCCGTGATGCGATTTCGGAGTTCCTGAAGAGTTTGTGGAACAGTCTGATACACACGGTTTTTAAGATACCCCCACAAGAAAAAATCAAGGGGGGTCAAGTCCGGGGATCTAGGTGGCCACTCTTTCTCCTGACCCAAACAGACAACTCGATGAGGAAATAATACCTGCAATCGCTGTGGTCTTGCCATGATGAAAACTCCCTGGGCACTGTCATGTAGGCCTATGTCCTGAGTGTGAAAGCAAAGCCCCGACTCCTGTAATTGTTGTCAATTTCAAGTTTGTTCACTGTGGCATACATTGTGTTGGCAGGTATTTCAGTGCCCAATAAACAATGGACCTTCTCTCTCTTATGCAATGCAATAAATCTATGACTACATCACCAGACATGCTCAATAACCACATCAATATGACTGTATGGTCAAAAGAAAAATCACTGTTTCCGTTTTAGCAGTACAATTTCTTTAAATGGAAAGAGCGTTTTTTTCTGACTCACCCTGTATATAATGTATATTATTATGGACGGAGGCAGTAAATCCAGGTGTAGATTACTGCACAAAGGGAGAATTTGATTTTCCTTGGTCAGGATATGTACAGTCAGTCCAGCTTGGATTTACAAGGCTGACAATTAATACTGAACAAACAAGAACTCAAACTATGAATTATGAAAGAGCTGCAGCATCTGAAACTGACCACAATGAACATTTGAAAAATAAACAGAACCACAGTGCTGCAGTTTCACAACCACAGTTTGGGATTGGCTCTGTCAACTCAACACAGATTTATATTAGGCAGGTTTTATTCTTTATTTTTATCAATTAGTAGAAATTTCAGGTGACCCCATTTGAATTCCAGGCAACCCCACGTGGGCTCCTGACCCCAAGATTGAAAAACACTGGAATCAATACTTAGTTTAAAAGGTTTTGATCAGTTAAAAATGGGACTCACAGTTTGGACGCAGAAATTCTGGGCTGCTGCTGCGTTCAACAGGCCTTAAATCATCTTTACCGTCGACACCTGTAAAAACAAGACCAACGTAAATCAACTGATCACCGTCAGTGAAGTGTGAACAGAGAGGCACTAAAAGGGAAACAGCTGTTATTGTATCTGTGCAGGTAATGAAGACAGTGGGACTGATCTCACCAGACGCTGCCTTCGCCATCATGTGGTTGGTTGAAGGTCAGTCACTGTTACAGCTGAAGAATAAACACATCCAGAGGAAACATCTGCTAATGAAAGCCGGCGTTCAAACACTGAACCAAAATAAAAATTCTACACTTTGTTTCACTGTCAGTTTTGATGCAGGAAAATCAAGGATGTATGTTTCTTCCATGTTCAATAATAATAGATAATAATAATGGATTAGATTTATATAGCGCTTTTCTAGACACCCAAAGCGCTTTACATTATTGACCCATTATTCATTCGCTCTCACATTCACACAGTCGACCAGTGGTTCTCAACGAGGGCGGTACCATCCACCAGGGGGCGTTGGGAACGAGAAAACTGAGAGGGGGGCGCTGAGACGGAAATGGGGGGTGGTAGTCTCAATTAGTCATCAATAGTCATCAAAGAGTCTGCTTTCGACCAACTCCATATGTAAAGTGTCATGAGATAACTTCTGTTATGATTTGGCGCTATATGAATAAAATTTGATTGATTGAATATGTATAAGTATCAATATCAACTAGCCTGTTATTATTGTCAATGATGAATTTCCATGTCAACCTTTTTTATGGAGTGGCAGCTAAGGCGGGGGGGGGGGGGGGGGGGGGCTACGTAAAGATATGCTTTTATGTCAAATATAGTATATGGTATAGTTTTAATTTATTACAATTTTAATTTTATATACCTTCTGTTTGGAACCAATATTCACTTTATAAGTCTTCGAAATGATTTGTTATGCATCTTTTGTGTTATTTAGGCAATAAATTACGTACATTTTTCAAATCAGATTTTAAATGTTTTGTGTTTTTTGTCCTTTTGTCTTGATATAATGGGTTAAAGTGAAAATATAATAGACAGATGATATAGATGACATTGTGCTGAAAAAAAAAGATACCAAGCATTCGTGTAGTAAACTTTTCCGTATACAGTATATAAAGAAATGTTTACGATAAAATTTTGTAAAACTTTATTTATAGTACAAAATTTTTAGGAGCTATTTACTTATTTAATTTTTCATTTAAGTTTATAAGACATGCTGCTGAGCCTGGGAGCCTCTCTGCACTTTTAGAATTTTGAAACAAAGATGTCTATTTTCTAAGATTAAAAAAATAAAATTTAACAGCTTGCAAATCTGAAAAGCTGTTCAATAAACATATGCTTAAAGGCATTTAAAGTTTAAATGAAGTTAAGTGTTAGAGTTTGTGTTATTCAAAATTTTGATGCCAATATTTTCAATTTGACTGCAAATGAATATCGGCTCCGAATATTGGTTATCTGCTTCCTTGACTAACAATCAGTATCGGCCCTGAAAAAACATATTGGTCGACCTCTACTTTTTGGGGGGTGTGGGGTCAGAAGGCTCATGATGACGTGAGGGGACGTTTGTTCATGAAAGGTTGAGGAACACTGCAGTAGACCCACCCCTCTCACACTAAACTCCACCCTCCTGTCAGATGTGTCCAATCAGGATGAAGATCCCACAGCAGTGTGATTCTACCGGCGAATGCACAGAAATAAAATGTCACACATAATTTATTTACGAAAGGAAACATCTTAGGTCCAGGACTGAGAAAAACAGTTGGCGACATTCTTCTACCGTGAACACAGACGTAAAGTTATTTTAATCAGATAAAAACCTGGAGAAAAACCGGTCCATGGACATCAGTAGATAATCACTTTAAACCTGACACATGAGTCAAGGAAAAAAAACAAGTAGATGTAGAGATGGCTAAAGACAAGCTGTGGGCGTGGACCCACACAGAACGTTTTTCCTTTCACAGCAGACACACAATGTTTCCAAAAGTACTGGGACGTCTGCCTTCACACATGATCTTTAACATGGTCTCATTCTTAACCTGTGGGTTTTATCTGGAGTTGTTCCACCATTTATAGCTGTAACAGCTTCAACTCTTCTGTGAAGGATGTCCACCAGGGTTAGGAGGGGGTTTATGGGACTTTTGGACCATTCCTCCAGAAGTGCAGTAAGTTCAGGTACTGATGTTGGATGAAGGTCTGTATCCCAGTCTCTAAATCATCCAAAGGGGTCCTATCAGATTGAGGTCAGGACTCAGTCCAATCCAGTCCAGTCCAGTTCCTCTAAACTAAACCCACCCATCCATGTCTTTATGGATATTGTCATGTTGAACAGGAAGCTCCATCCCCAAACTGGTCCACAATGTTGAACCACAAAATTGTCCAAATGTCTTGTTCTCCTAAAGCATTAAGAGTTCCTCTGACTGGAACTAATGCTGTGATTCCTCAAATCTGCTCGACTCTGGTACCAGGTACAATTCCTGGGGACCGTTTCCACTACAGGATACTACCCACTTTAGAGAACTTGTTGTCATCACGACATGGTGCGTAACTCCATGTCATCTGCTCAGAGAGTTGCTGATAAACTTGTTTGTTGCATGTTTTTTCGTCGGCACCAAGGGCAAAAATGTCTGAACCTCCTGGACCGACCATGGTGTAGTTTCTTGGGCTGCCATCATGGATTAACCTACAGATATATTTATTGTAAACTCATGCATCTGTTTTTTTTTTTTTTAAAATGGCGGGTCGCCGCACATTGATAATGCAATGGCACAAAAACAACTCTGACCAATCAGTGGTCTGCAGTGTTTACACGTTTTAGAATCTCTTCCTCCATTTTAGAACCTCGACGAAGTAGATCCCAAAAAACTAGTACCAGGTACCAGATTCCAGGTTCTTTTACGTAATGGAAACACAAAAAAGGTTGGGGTGAGTCAAGCCGAGTCGAGCCGAGTTGTGCCGGTACCACGTACTGGAAACGTGGCATAAGGGTTCAAGCCCAACCCCTGGGAAACACCCCCCACCATAACCCCCCCCTCCATCAAACTGTACACTGGGCCCAATGCAGTCGGTTCAGTACTGCCCCCCTGGACCCTCCAAACCCAGACTGGTTCCTGGGACTGGTAGACAGAGTTGTGATTGTCCTTCCAGAGGACAGTGACCACTGCTCTAGACTCCAGTGGCGCCTGCTTCCCACACTTTGCTTTGACCTTGGTGATGGAAGGCTTGGATGCAGCTGCTCTGTTGTCAAAACCTATTGCATGAAGCTCTATACGACTGTTCTGGAGATAATCTGAAGGATACGTGGAGTTTGGACGTCTGTAGATATTGACCCTGTGAACGTTGTGGACACCGTGGTCTCAGACTGAGTCTGTTCTGGGATTTTAGAAAGTCAACCACTTCATGGCTGAGTTGCTGTTATCCAATTTGCTTCCACTTTGTTCTAAAACTGACGGTGGCATATTTAATAGTGCTGAAATGTCACGAATGGACTTATTTCACAGGTGGCGTCCTATCACGGTACCGCCCTTGAATTCACTAAGCTCCTGAGAGTCGACCTATTCAACACAGTGTTTGGAGAATCAGTCTGAATGTTGAAATGATTGATTTATTCACCTGGACATAGAAGTGATCAGAGCACCTTTATTCAATGATCTGTACAGGTGTCCCAATACTTTTGGAAATATAGTGTAAATACATGAAACAAAGGTGTTCACAACTCTGGAAATAAACCTTTACTGAATAAAAAAACATTCATTCATTCATTTTCTGAACCCGCTTTATCCTCACTAGGGTTGCGGGGGTCACTTGGAGCCTATCCCAGTTACATAGGGGCAAAGGTGGGGTAAAAAACATGTGATCACAAAAAGTAAATTCTAATTATATTTATACTGAAATGTTCACATTTTGCACATTTAAATAAAATGTGCAAAAGCAGTGAAATGACATGAGCTGCTGTTTATACATGAAACAATTAATACTAAATAACAGGTTAAAATCGCTTTCATCCTTTGGTTTCTAAACTGTCATTTTAATTTGCGATTAAGCTGTTACTATGTTGGGTAGTTGGAGCCAGAATTGACCATATTTGGACAAAAGGGGTGGAGCAATAGGCATCTGAGGGGTGATGGGTGAGCTAATGCTAAATGCTAGCTTCCTCACTTGATAAAACTGTAAACTTCATCAAGCACTGAATATAAAGTCTAGTTAGTGGAACTTAAGCTGCTTTTCCACCACGTGGTACCAGCTCAACTCGACTTGACCTTTTTACGTTTCCATTACATAAAAATACCTAGAACTTGGTACCCGGTACTATTTTTTTATTGCTTACTCGACTGAGGTTCCGAAATGGGTGAACAGATACTAAAATGTGATGTAAACACCGCAGACACTGATTGGACAGAACTGTCTCTGCGTGAATGTGTCATCAACGTGCGACACACCATTTAAAATAACAGATTCAGTAGTCTACAGCAAATCTATTGGTAGGTTAATCCATGATGAACGCCCACAGAACCACACTGTGGTCGTTCCAGGAGGTCCAGACACTTCTGTCCTCAGTGGACGATGAAAAGATTCAGTGTGACCCTGACAGGACAACAGGCAACTGTTAGCGTGTTCCTTTACTGGAAGCTCTAAGGACGAGTCTGGATTCAGATCGGTCTCAAAGTTGACAAAATTTATTCAGATAATAAATAAGATGGACACTCAGCGCTGAGGACTCAAAGACAATGACGATGAAGACATTAGATGAGATCTCAATTTATTCACCCTATGGGCTGGCTCACCCGTACAAATGGGTTGGTCTTTAACTTAGCGTTATCTAAAAAGATCAAACAGATGTGGGGCCTTAACTCTAAGAAAACTTATGCCAACAATAAGTTTACCCTTATCACCTATATTTGACAACACTATGTGTGTGAATGTGCTTGTTCAGACGTGAATCTAGAAGAACAGAACCTACTTAACTCTTGTTTAGACAGATGGTTCCTACTTAAACAAGCTTATCCTAGTGATAACATACTTAAAACTCCAACCGAGTACTACATAAACCCTGGTCACAAAGAACTCACTATTAACATTATTGAAGTAAAACAGATTAAAACAAAGGAATCCTATGTTAAAACAATAACTACTTAATACTAAAAAAATTCCTCATAAAACTTCAATATCTAAAGTAAAATATATTTCACAACGAACGAGTTTATCAGCAACTCTCAGCGTCGCTATGACGACCAGGTACTCTAAAGTTGGTACTGTTCACCCATTAAAAGTAAATAGGAAAAAGAAGATGTAAAAAAAATCATATAAATTGTGAACTTTGACCTACTTTTTCCAAAATGTAGTCACATCTATTCTGTACGGTGGCCCAGAGGTGCAACAGGCCAAAAAATTATCCACTAGAGAAAAAAAATTATCTACTACAAGAAAAAAAAAAAAGAGAACAGCCTAAAAAAATTATCCACTAGATGAAAAAAATTATCTACTACAAGAAAAAAAAGAGAACAGCCCAAAAAAATTATCCAGTATAAGAAAAAAAAGAGAACAGCCTAAAAAAATTATCCACTAGATGAAAAAAATTATCTACTACAAGAAAAAAAAGAGAACAGCCCAAAAAAATTATCCGCTATAAGAAAAAAAAGAGAACAGCCTAAAAAAAATTATCCACTAGATGAAAAAAATTATCTACTACAAGAAAAAAAAAGAGAACAGCCCCCAAAAAATTATCCACTGTAAGAAAAAAAAGAGAACAGCCTAAAATAAATTATCCACTAGATGAAAAAAAAAATCCCCTATAAGAAAAAAAAAGAGACCAGCCAAAAAAAATTATCCACTAAAAGAAAAAAAAGAGAACAGGCAAAAAAAAATTATCTACTAGCCCAAAAAATTATTCACTATAAGAAAAAAAAAAAAGAACAGGTGGAAAAAATTTATCTACTATGAGAAAAAAAAGAGAGCAGCCCAAAAAAATATCCACTATAAGAAAAAGAAAAACATCATCCACCTTTTCAATTACGGGGGCGCTGTTTACCCGAAAAGTGTCTTGCTTTAAAATTAAGACCACCACAAAAAATAAAAGGATAGGCTGAAAAATTTTAAGGCTTTCGGCTAATGTGGCTAATGCTAAGGAAGTACCCCACCGGAAGTGGAGGTCGTGCGCTAAAAAATAAAGTTATTTTAAAATATAGATATTTCCATTAATATAGTTTGCAAAGCAGTTAAATGATTAAATACGGTTCCAGTGTCTGCTCAAGGTTAGGCATGGGCGTTAAATGGTTAAGGTTAGGGTTAGGGTATGGTTGGGGTTAGTTTTCAGTGGTAAATGGCCCTTGTGTGCACTTTGTGAAGGTTCGTTGCTAAGCTAATGCTAACGCGAAAAGTTGACGGCAACTTTGTGTTATTTTATTTTGAGAGGAGGAGAAGAGGAGCTTCCTGTGGAGCTCCACTATCATGGCATCGCCCATTTGTTTGCAGGTAGACCTCTCCTCCTCAACTCAAACGGAGTGTCTTCACTAACACTAGATCAAGAAGGACATTTTGTGGAGATAAAGATGTGTGCCGTGGTACCGCAGTGCCTCGGCACCTGGCAACGAGCTGAGCTGTGGTACCGAGCCATGGTACGCGGTGCCGTGCTGGGGTACCTAGCACCGAGCCGTGGTACCGTGGTACGTCGCGGCACCAGCGGCATCAACCTTGGTGCCGCACCAGCCGAGGTGCCACGGTACCTCGCGGCACCAGCCTAGGTGCCACGGCACCAGGTGTCGGTGCCGCAATATGCACTTGCTGTCTCTCAACAAATGGGCGATGCCATGATAGTGGAGCTCCACAGGAAGCTCCTCTTCTCCTCCTCTCAAAATAAAATAATTTTAGAACTTCTTGTAGCGAATATTCATCAAAAATGATATTGAATGTCAGGCAGTTGAACAATTCAACTCTGTAATCACACAATTGTTTACTCGCACTGGTAGTTCACAAAGTTGCCGTCAACTTTTCGCGTTAGCATTAGCTTAGCAACGAACCTTCACACAGTGCACACAAGGGCCATTTACCACTGAAAACTAACCCCAACCATACCCTAACCCTAACCTTAACCATTTAACGCCCATGCCTAACCTTGAGCAGACACTGGAACCGTATTTAATCATTTAACTGCTTTGCAAACTATATTAATGGAAATATCTATATTTTAAAATAACTTTATTTTTTAGCGCACGACCTCCACTTCCAGTGGGGTACTTCCTTAGCATTAGCCACATTAGCCGAAAGCCTTAAAATTTTTCAGCCTATCCTTTTATTTTTTGTGGTGGCCTTAATTTTAAAGCAAGGCACCTTTCAGGAAAACAGCGCCCCCGTAATTGAAAAGGTGGATGATGTTTTTTTTTTCTTATAGTGGATATTTTTTTGGGCTGCTCTCTCTTTTTTTTTCTCATAGTAGATAATTTTTTTCACCCGTTCTTTTTTTTTTTTCTTATTGTGAATAATTTTTTGGGCTAGTAGATAATTTTTTTTTGCCTGTTCTCTTTTTTTTTCTTTTAGTGGATAATTTTTTTGGCTGGTCTCTTTTCTTTCTTATAGGGGATTTTTTTTTTTTTCATCTAGTGGATAATTTTTTTTGGGCTGTTCTCTTTTTTTTCTTATAGTGGATAATTTTTTTTAGGCTGTTCTCTTTTTTTCTTGCAGTAGATAATTTTTTTGTCTAGTGGGTAATTTTTTTAGGCTGTTCTCTCTTTTTTTTCCTTATAGTGGATAATTTTTTTGGGCTGTTTTTCTCTTTTTTTTTTTTTCTTGTAGTAGATAATTTTTTTCATCTCGTGGATAATTTTTTTCGGCTGTTCTCTTTTTTTTTTCTTGTAGTAGATAATTTTTTTCATCTCGTGGATAATTTTTTTAGTCTGTTCTCTTTTTTTTCTTGTAGTAGATAATTTTTTTCATCTAGTGGATAATTTTTTTTGGCTGTTCTCTTTTTTTTTCTTGTAGTAGATAATTTTTTTCGCCTAGTGGATAATTTTTTTTGGCTGTTCTCTTTTTTTTTCTTGTAGTAGATAATTTTTTTCATCTCGTGGATAATTTTTTTAGTCTGTTCTCTTTTTTTTCTTGTAGTAGATAATTTTTTTCATCTAGTGGATAATTTTTTTTGGCTGTTCTCTTTTTTTTTCTTGTAGTAGATAATTTTTTTCGTCTAGTGGATAATTTTTTGGCCTGTTGCACCTCTGGGCCACCGTAATTCTGGGCACTGGTAATCTATAAACCCAATTAGGTGTGAATTCAACCAATAGTTTTGCTGCTAAAGCTTAAACAAACAAACAAGAGGAACTGAAAACAATAGTCCTTGCCTCCCCCAGGGGAGGGGGGGGTTAAAAACATAGGACATAAATGAAACACACCCGCTGTAATTGTTCACAGAATTTCGCTTCTACTCCTTTATTCGACTGATATCTACAGAAAAAAAGAAACTCACCTCTTCCTCCTCAGTGGACGAACCCAGACTGCTGATTTTCTGCTCCAGGACAGGTCTGGACTGGTAAAGATGACTGACAGGCTGTGTAACCAATAAGAGCACACGAATGGTGGGACTTAGGGAACAACAAGCAGGGGTTACGTAAGAACAGTATGAAGTTGGTTAAAATAAAACCGAAAGAATGTGTCATCTTCTCCACAGACTTTAGGACTTGAATACCTTGTCATAAACAGTAGGGGTTAAAACTGAATATTAACCACTGTTTACATTTTAAAGAATGATTTACCAAATAATTTTTATGTCATTACTTAGACTAACACCTTTTTCCTTAAAGTCAACTCTCCCCAGCATCAAAACTGTGTGTGTCTATATACACAGTGAATATCTATCTATCTATCTATCTATCTATCTATCTATCTATCTATCTATCTATCTATCTATGTGTGTGTGTGTGTGTCTATATATATAGTCACACACACACACACACATATATATATATATATATATATATATATATATATATATATATATATATATATATATATATATATATAGTTATTCACTGTGTATAGCCAGTTGATTGTATAACATGTATCAGATTCTCCAATCAAGTAATCCACTTTTTGTAGAATCTGGTTTACTAAAATTTTTTGATATTGTATATTTAAAAACAATGGAATTTATGTTTCACGTTAAAAGTAAAAACCTTCCTTTTTTGTATTCAGAAATTTTTTAAGTTAAGAGAAGGACATTATAATTTAAGAGGGATGTTTGTGTTTGAAAAATGTAAAGTAAGAACAAACGTTAAATATCACAGTGTTTCAGTTATTGGTGTCAAGCTATGGAACGAATTGACGGATGAAGTGAAATTGTGTAGCTCACTGTTGAGTTTCAAAAAGAATTTAATTTGTCAAATTATGAAGGGCTATGAAAGTAATATGATTACAAAATGACTTATAACACTTAATGTAGTATAATTTGTGTTTAAGTATTTATCTGCTGCAACTTCAGGTGTGGACTAAGGATGTGAAGAGGAGAAGCAGAAATAAGCCTCCGGCTTCAGCTTCTTCCTTTTTCAGTTACAAAATGTGTTCATTTTATGTTTGTTTGTTTTTTTTTAATATGTATGTGTTTTGTTTTGTTGTTTTTTTTTTAATATGTATGTGTTTTGCATTTTGTATTTAACTGAAATAAACATTCATTCATTCATTCATTCTACAGAAGTACCTTTAAATATAACCTTTAATATATGTCTTCAATAAACCCTTTAATAAAGTCAATCAAATATGAAGCCGAACCATAATTCATTTTTGTAGGATTTGGACACAGCTCTCCTTATCTGAAGGGACACTGAATATTAGTTCAGTATTGTCGGACTACCTGAATCGTGTCCCTTTTCCTTCCATATTTGTTTGTTGTTGGTATTTGACACATTTATTGGGACAACCTCAAACCGGTTGGACTGGATTAACTTTGAATGCACTCATCAGGAAAACTGGATGTTTTTTTCCCTGCTTCATCACATCTCACACACACACACACACACACACACACACACACACACACACGGCCGTTAAAAACACTTTTTTTTCCGTCATACTTTATTTACAAAACATTTTATAGAAGAGAAGAAAAAAAAAAAAAAAAACATAACATAATGCTCGAGGTGAGGCAGGAAGAATCAAATACAACTACACAATAGGCAAGCAAATTAAAAGAAAAAAAAAAAAAACAAAACAAGAAGAAAGAAAAATAAATAAATAAAATAAAAATAAATAAATTACAACTTAAATTCGTTACATAAGGCTTTAGTTTTCATAGCTTTAGGGTTAGTGCAAAAGTTGAGTCTCTTGATAAGATTTCAAATAAGATTTAAAGACTACAAAGCTGGGTTTTTGATTAGCAAATTTGCTTGTATGAATATGAAATTTAGCTAAAAAGGAAATGAGATTCAGAATAAACAATTTCCGAACAGGCAAATCAGTAATAAAGAAACCAAATAAAATATCTTCAATTTTAAAGTTTAGAGAAATATCCAGCTTTCTATTTAAAAAAAAAGATTGATATCACACCAAAATGTCTGACAAAAAGCACATTCCCAAAACAAATGAGTTAATGTTTCATCCGAATTATGACAAAATGAACAAAAAGGGTCATTAAAAACACTTCTCAGGATATGTTTTCTAATTCCCCACATCAGACAGCTGTCGGTAGGACGGACATTCTGGACTGAGACAGAATATTCTCCTGTGTGTCCCTAACCTAAACCCTACACAATAGTGCATCTAAAACATGGGCTGTACTTCATTTGTTCATTCACATGCGTCTGGTGTTTAGAAAGTTCACTCACCTGCTGATTCCGACAGAGGATCACAAATAAAACTAACGAGGAAATAAGAAAGTAAAGTTGCGCAACTTCATGAAAAGGCGTCTTTACGCGTAGATTTCAGCTTCCGGGATAAATAACCTGTACATATGACGGTGCTGAAGAACAAAGCACATATATTTGTGGCTGGAATAACGTAGAGAATTAACTGGATTCGGATTTTCATGAAAACGAACCGATCCGAACTGGACTCAGCACACTGAGCTCAGGGACCGTCTGTAAAGTGCAAAAACGAAAAAAGACAAATAGTATAACAGCGCAAAAGAGATCAGTGGGTCAAGTGGTGTCACAAGTGGAAATCAGCCCGTTTTTATACCACTATAGTCAGTTTGTGTTGTTGAAAATAATCATTTGGATTATATTCTGGTCCAAAAAAACAATGATTTCATATGTGAAATATTTTTTTCCCCATTTAAGAAAAAAAAAATAGATAGATAGATAGATAGATAGATAGATAGATAGATAGATAGATAGATAGATAGATAGATAGATAGATAGATAGATAGATAGGTTCTGATGTTGTAAATGGAAGTCTGGATAGAAAAACTAAAACTACAACTACATCAGATATATAAAAGTGAAGTTAAAAATTTAAAAGTCATGATGTCAGTTACCTGTTTTAGAGGAATATCTGGAATATGAAATAATAACTTTTCATTACAAAGATATGACAGTAAACCAACCTGACCTTATACACTTATACATCCAAGGATTAACTCTTAAATACCAAGAATGTTTCTTTTGTCCTGTAGTTCCATCCTATTTTCCCGTCTGCATCAATATCAAACGTCATGTGATGTTGAGGAGAATCTGGTTTGTTTTAGTCCCAATTTTACATTTGCTTTGATTCAGAATGAATGTTTTGTGTTTTTTCAATCATATGAACTCAGAGCAGAAAAATTATAAGAAACAAAAACCACCAAATACATATTTCACTATATTTAACCTTTCATACATAATTTACATCCCTTTATTATAGTGTTATTATCTAGATTTTTCAGTAAAAATCAGGTATATTTATTTAACGGAGCATGAAACTACATTAGATTAGACTTTACTGATCCCACATCAGAGTACCGTACTTTCCGAGCTATAAGTCACACCTGAATAGAAGGCACACCTGACTATAAGTCACAGGTGTCCATGATGTAACATGAGATATTTACACAGAAAGATGGTAGACAGAAAGATTATATAAATATTTATTTCCATACCTTAACTGCTTTTTTTTTTTTCCAAACAGTGCCCGTAACACGGCAGTAAAACGGCAGTAACACGGCTGGTTCAAAAACCCAGAAAAGTCATTGATCGCTATCTTCATCTTCCTTCTGCTCATTAAAACCACTGCAGTCGTCTTCTTCAGTGTCACAGTTGAACAGCTTCAGAAAGGCTCCGTCACACACCTTCTCAGTCTCTCTTTCGTTGGTGCTCTCAATGGCAGTTGTGTGCTGCAGCTCTATTTCCTTCTTGGACAGACACATCGATTGGTTTTAACTTAAAAGCTGTATCAGCATGGGCGTTTTTAGCCCATTTTTGGGGTGCTGAAGCACCCCTATATTGATTCCCAGCACCCCTAAAATATTATAAGGTTGCTGAAATTTTTCTTTTTTCTTGTTTACTTTATGTCCATTCTTAACATGCTAGAAAAATGTCAAAACCATACACAGTATATGGTTGAAATGTAATATTTTAACAACAAAAATACAGCACGGGACATGTCCCTACCAATATCCATCCACTACTGTGTAGTCACTACCAATACAACCACTGTTCATAGTGTTTAGTCAATGATTATGGCACACAAAGGGTTAACAGTCGGTCTCTGCTAGAAGTCCCACCTCTAATGTAAATGTCGCTCTCCGATTGGCTCTTTGGTTTTGCTAACGTACATGTGATTGGCCGTCCCCACTGTCACTCCATCTACTTGTAAAAGGAACCTGCTACGTAAGTTGTCAGTATGTTTGGCATTTGTTCTGCCTGAGTCACATCAGCTAGATGGATTTGAATATCAGTGGAGTCATTTACATGTACATTTATACATGTGTCTGTTTGTGTGTGCGCACCCCCGTGCATGTGTGCTCGGTAATTAGGATGTAAAAGATGTCAAAGAAAAGAAAACCGGTCAGAAGACACTTCTTTAGGAGTCAAAGTGTAAGTTAGTTCAAGGGTCTAGAACTGTAGAGGCTCAACATCACAGATACTGAATAAAAACACTATTTAATGCCAAACAGAAACACTTTTTAAAGTTATTTTACTTATTATTTTCATGTATTTCTATGGAAGAGAGCAACTGTTTAAAAAACACACATAAAGAAAATTTGTGGGGAAAATACAATAAAACCTCAGATTCTAAATGTGATTCTAGCTGTGATTTTATCCGTATTTTGGGGGGAATAAATTACATGTAATAATTGAAACTAAAAGCCTTTTTTTGCTCAGGCAATAACACTACCATCAAACTCTATGATCATTGTATTCATAATCTGTTCATATGTCATGAATCAACATATTTTTGTCAGGTGACAAACAGTAGAGAGGAGGGAGGAGGAAGAGGAGAAGAAGGAGGAGGTAGAGGAGGAGAGGCTGGAAATTCACAGGTGAGGTAAATAATGATGCATATGTTAGTCATTAGAATAACTTTGCAGAATGCATTAAAATCTTGTATTGTCTTTAGATATTCAGATATGCATTATAAACATGTCAATAACTGATTTTTTTTCTGACTATGATTGTTTGCTTGTTTGATCAGCTCGACATGATGTGAAATTATGATTGCAAATACAAAAAAAAATATCAGCTTTCTGGAGTGCTGCCTTGGAGCACGTTTGTGTCCCCACCAATGTCCAAATCACACCTACTCCCTTGTCACCAGTCCCTATTTTTGCTGCATTTAAATGTAGATCCCTGTTTATACTGTTAGGTGGGAGTTAGCTGATGTTTTTTCTGTCTAGGAAATGTTCCATGTGGTTCAGTCCACCTCTGTCCTCTGTTTGAACTGGACTGAGAGAAGCTGCTGTTGAGTCTGTGCATGAGTTCAGATTAAAGACAAGGAGAGACCCACTTTATCTGACTGCATGAACATTAACTCCTAGTGTGTGTGTGTGTGTGTGTGTGTGTGTGTGTGTGTGTGTGTGTGTGTGTGTGTGTGTGTGTGTGTGTGTAGACAGGAACAAACAATTGTTTTTTGTTTTTTGTTTTTTTGTTTGGTTTTTTCTCAAAAAAAAAACAAGAGTCAGATTCAGGTAAGAGTATAAGATCAAGTTGTGTAACCTCATTTTCCACAGCAACCAAATATTCTATGACAATGATGTTGTCAGTTGAATAAATGTATCACTTTATATCTCTTATTAGATATAAAACACATTGTTTGGTTATTTGCCTTTTGGTTAAAGTGAAAAGAGAGAGAGGAGAGCAGAGACACTGAACACATACACTGGTCTAGAGTTTATTAGAAATGATCTGCCTCAGATCAAATGTGTTAAATGTTACAGATTTTAATCAGATTAATTGGAAAACCAATGACTAAAGTGCTGGTTCGCTGATGTTTTGACGGTATATGATAAAGTGTTATTCCACATACATATTGGTTTATGTACATTTATACAGATTTCTAAATGTTCTACTGATAGAATCTGTACAGTGAATGTATTGTCATGTACAGACTGTGTTTGAAGTAGATCTGGTCGATCTGACACTAATATTCCTCTGGAGTTCAACCCATTCTCATATATATGTATATGTATATGTATATGTATAGGTATAGGTATAGGTATAGGTATAGGTAAAGGAGCTGCTGTATCAAAATGGAGGATTGTCTTCCACCAGAAATTAGGGTTAGAGTTTATTTCTTTTATGATTCTAATCCATTCCTCTTTTACTGTGGCTCAGCATTTAAACTTTTATCAGATTTGATGGTTTAGTCACAGAGTTTCTCATACCCAAAAAATATTACACTTTTCTTTCACAAATGTGGGAAAAATGGTCTGAAATTGCGTTAAAATGTACTAAACAGTGAAATTTCTCTTGCCTGGCCAAGCAGCCCTCTGGGTGCTCAGCACCCCTAAACCTCTGATCCTAGAATCGCCCCTGCTGCATCATATGCATTTGTTGGTGTGTTTGCCATGATGAGAGTTTGTGCATGACATGCAAAATGATTGTTAAAAGTTAATCTTAAAACTTCTCCTCTTCACATCACCTCTTCCACCTGACTGTCTCACTTTTGCGCTTCCTGCTAGAGCGCCCCCTTGTGGCCGTTAGCCCGTAAAAATCTATGCTTGAGCTGCGTCTTTGGATAAGCTGCAGGGCTCAAAACGAGAAAAAAGCAGTGGCTTATAGTCTGGAAAGTACGGTAATTTTGTGGTCAAGGCAGCAACAGAACAGTCCAGCATAAAGATAGTACAAAGGACAAACAATGTAATGAAACTGGTCACATGTCTGTCTCTCTGTTGCTCCTCCCTCCTTCTCTCAGCCACACCCACCTCATCAGTCCAACCCTGTTCACCTGTGAACTCAGCTGCAGTCTATCAGACTGACAGAATACGTTCACTCCTCTGCTCTCAGTTCTCTGTCAGATTGTTCTTCTGCCTTGATGTGAAACTTTCCAGTGTTTACCTCCTGTCTGATCCTCTGTGGCCGACCTGGTCCATTCCTGACCTGTTCTCCTGGTACACCTACCTGAGCTGGTCCATTCCTGACCTGTTCTCCTGGTAAACTTACCTGAGCTGGTCCTTTCCTGACCTGTTCTCCTGGTACACCTACCTGAGCTGGTCCATTCCTGACCTGTTCTCCTGGTACACCTACCTGAGCTGGTCCATTCCTGACCTGTTCTCCTGGTAAACTTACCTGAGCTGGTCCTTTCCTGACCTGTTCTCCTGGTACACCTACCTGAGCTGGTCCTTTCCTGACCTGTTCTCCTGGTACACCTACCTGAGCTGGTCCTTTCCTGACCTGTTCTCCTGGTACACCTACCTGAGCTGGTCCTTTCCTGACCTGTTCTCCTGGTACACCTACCTGAGCTGGTCCTTTCCTGACCTGTTCTCCTGGTACACCTACCTGAGCTGGTCCTTTCCTGACCTGTTCTCCTGGTACACCTACCTGAGCTGGTCCTTTCCTGACCTGTTCTCCTGGTAAACCTACCCGACCTGGTCCTTTCCTGACCTGTTCTCCTGGTACACCTACCTGAGCTGGTCCTTTCCTGACCTGTTCTCCTGGTACACCTACCTGAGCTGGTCCTTTCCTGACCTGTTCTCCTGGTACACCTACCTGACCTGGTCCTTTCCTGACCTGTTCTCCTGGTACACCTACCTGAGCTGGTCCTTTCCTGACCTGTTCTCCTGGTACACCTACCTGAGCTGGTCCTTTCCTGACCTGTTCTCCTGGTAAACCTACCCGACCTGGTCCTTTCCTGACCTGTTCTCCTGGTACACTTACCTGAGCTGGTCCTTTCCTGACCTGTTCTCCTGGTACACCTACCTGAGCTGGTCCTTTCCTGACCTGTTCTCCTGGTACACCTACCTGAGCTGGTCCATTCCTGACCTGTTCTCCTGGTAAACCTACCCGACCTGGTCCTTTCCTGACCTGTTCTCCTGGTACACCTACCTGAGCTGGTCCTTTCCTGACCTGTTCTCCTGGTACACCTACCTGAGCTGGTCCATTCCTGACCTGTTCTCCTGGTACACCTACCTGAGCTGGTCCTTTCCTGACCTGTTCTCCTGGTACACCTACCTGAGCTGGTCCTTTCCTGACCTGTTCTCCTGGTAAACCTACCCGACCTGGTCCTTTCCTGACCTGTTCTCCTGGTAAACCTACCCGACCTGGTCCTTTCCTGACCTGTTCTCCTGGTACACCTACCTGAGCTGGTCCTTTCCTGACCTGTTCTCCTGGTACACCTACCTGAGCTGGTCCTTTCCTGACCTGTTCTCCTGGTAAACCTACCCGACCTGGTCCTTTCCTGACCTGTTCTCCTGGTACACCTACCTGAGCTGGTCCTTTCCTGACCTGTTCTCCTGGTACACCTACCTGAGCTGGTCCTTTCCTGACCTGTTCTCCTGGTACACCTACCTGAGCTGGTCCATTCCTGACCTGTTCTCCTGGTAAACCTACCCGACCTGGTCCTTTCCTGACCTGTTCTCCTGGTACACCTACCTGAGCTGGTCCTTTCCTGACCTGTTCTCCTGGTACACCTACCTGAGCTGGTCCTTTCCTGACCTGTTCTCCTGGTACACCTACCTGAGCTGGTCCTTTCCTGACCTGTTCTCCTGGTACACCTACCTGAGCTGGTCCTTTCCTGACCTGTTCTCCTGGTACACCTACCTGAGCTGGTCCATTCCTGACCTGTTCTCCTGGTAAACCTACCCGACCTGGTCCTTTCCTGACCTGTTCTCCTGGTACACCTACCTGAGCTGGTCCTTTCCTGACCTGTTCTCCTGGTACACCTACCTGAGCTGGTCCTTTCCTGACCTGTTCTCCTGGTAAACTTACCTGAGCTGGTCCTTTCCTGACCTGTTCTCCTGGTACACCTACCTGAGCTGGTCCTTTCCTGACCTGTTCTCCTGGTACACCTACCTGAGCTGGTCCTTTCCTGACCTGTTCTCCTGGTAAACCTACCCGACCTGGCCCTTTCCTGACCTGTTCTCCTGGTACACCTACCCGACCTGGTCCTTTCCTGACCTGTTCTCCTGGTACACCTACCTGAGCTGGTCCTTTCCTGACCTGTTCTCCTGGTACACCTACCTGAGCTGGTCCTTTCCTGACCTGTTCTCCTGGTAAACCTACCCGACCTGGTCCTTTCCTGACCTGTTCTCCTGGTACACCTACCTGAGCTGGTCCTTTCCTGACCTGTTCTCCTGGTACACCTACCTGAGCTGGTCCTTTCCTGACCTGTTCTCCTGGTACACCTACCTGAGCTGGTCCATTCCTGCCCTGTTCTCCTGGTAAACCTACCCGACCTGGTCCTTTCCTGACCTGTTCTCCTGGTACACCTACCTGAGCTGGTCCTTTCCTGACCTGTTCTCCTGGTACACCTACCTGAGCTGGTCCTTTCCTGACCTGTTCTCCTGGTACACCTACCTGAGCTGGTCCTTTCCTGACCTGTTCTCCTGGTACACCTACCTGAGCTGGTCCTTTCCTGACCTGTTCTCCTGGTACACCTACCTGAGCTGGTCCTTTCCTGACCTGTTCTCCTGGTACACCTACCTGAGCTGGTCCTTTCCTGACCTGTTCTCCTGGTACACCTACCTGAGCTGGTCCTTTCCTGACCTGTTCTCCTGGTACACCTACCTGAGCTGGTCCATTCCTGACCTGTTCTCCTGGTAAACTTACCTGAGCTGGTCCATTCCTGACCTGTTCTCCTGGTAAACTTACCTGAGCTGGTCCTTTCCTGACCTGTTCTCCTGGTACACCTACCTGAGCTGGTCCTTTCCTGACCTGTTCTCCTGGTACACCTACCTGAGCTGGTCCTTTCCTGACCTGTTCTCCTGGTAAACCTACCCGACCTGGTCCATTCCTGACCTGTTCTCCTGGTAAACTTACCTGAGCTGGTCCTTTCCTGACCTGTTCTCCTGGTAAACCTACCCAACCTGGTCCTTTCCTGACCTGTTCTCCTGGTACACCTACCTGAGCTGGTCCTTTCCTGACCTGTTCTCCTGGTAAACCTACCCGACCTGGTCCATTCCTGACCTGTTCTCCTGGTACACCTACCTGAGCTGGTCCTTTCCTGACCTGTTCTCCTGGTACACCTACCTGAGCTGGTCCTTTCCTGACCTGTTCTCCTGGTACACCTACCTGAGCTGGTCCTTTCCTGACCTGTTCTCCTGGTACACCTACCTGAGCTGGTCCTTTCCTGACCTGTTCTCCTGGTACACCTACCTGAGCTGGTCCTTTCCTGACCTGTTCTCCTGGTAAACCTACCCGACCTGTTCCTTTCCTGACCTGTTCTCCTCTCTTGCCTCCTGGCAAACCTACCTGCCTTCGGCTCTGGACCATGTCCCCTGTCTCTGTGCTCCTGGCTTCTATCGGCTCTTCTGGTTTTGAACCCCACACCTGTCCCTGTCGTACCTGTTCCTTGCTCCTCACCTGCTCCCCGGTGCATCCAGTGGATTCTTCCGGCTCCGGTCACCTGGTCTCTGCTGGGGCTGCCATGGTGAGCCTCCTGCACATGACTCTGGTCCAGTGGGCTAATTCTGATCCCTGTGATGAGTGACTTCAATAAAGATGTTTCTGAACTGATTCAGGAGTTCGGTGTTCTGCATTTAGGTCCAAACCACCCTCGTGACAGAAAATGCCATTGGCAGTGCATTTCCTGGAGGCCTTTGAAAGAAAACTTTTGCCTAATATTAGCAAAAATGAATCAAGGCAAGGCAAGTTTATTTGTTTCGCACATTTCAGCAACAAGGCAATTCAAGGTGGTTAACACAGGACATTGAAACACAACGACAAGGGAAAAAGAAACACATTTAAAACATTATAAAAGAAACATGTAAAAGGTGATTAAAAACAGCAAGTAAGAAAACAACACAAAACCCTAAAATATAAAAACACACACATATTAAAGTAAGAGTTGCAGTGCAGAGTTTCGAAGGAGAATATAAAATTTAAAAAGTCAAAAGCCTTTTAGTCAAAGGCAGCAGTGAACAGGTGAGTCTTTAACCTTGACTTAAAAGAACTCAGACTCTCAGCAGACCTGATATTTTCTGGTAGTTTGTTCCAGATATACAGAGCATAGAAACTGAACGCTGATTCTCCATGTTTAGTTCTGGTTGGAATCAGGTCGACCAGAGAATATGGACAATCATTTGGTCATGGTTTAATATCAATAATGATAGAAATGTGATCGATAGAACACAGACAGACATATGAAGTGACCAATATGTCTGTTCTCCGCCAAACAAAAACAGTACTAACAGTAGTTTGTAATAAAACTCTATAGACTACATATTTACAAAAGAGTGGACATAAAAGTTCTTATATCGGAGCACAGAAAACTCAAGTAAAAGTTCAGAATCATTAACTGATTCTAAAAACCAGCAGCTCCATGGGTTTTACTGGTGAATCAATGTTGTAGAAGATGATGGTGTTTCCACGGTAACTACAGAGCCTCTGAACATCCAAATGGTTCATATCTGATGACCATGAAAAGAGGAAGAACTGTATTTTACACCAATTATTTCCATGTATTGGTAGGATTAGTGGATCAACAGGAATTAAACAGTTTAGATCAGTAGAAGGTTTAGGTTAAAAGTGGACATTCAGTTTAGTGGTAATGACCTGTCGCTCTCAAACCTTCTCTATCTGAGCTCTGGAAAACATTTACATTGGAAAGCATCTGCATCTGTCTTCTTGCATCTTTTCCACCATATCCAACACCTCATGGACACCCCCCCCCCACCCCACCCCCCGCTGACATCATCATTGACAACCCCTCCCACCCCTCTGCTGACATCATCAAGGACAACCCCTCCCACCCCTCTGCTGACATCATCATGGACAACCCCTCCCATCCAAAAACCCAGCACACACAGCAGAAAAACTCTGAAAAACACCATCTGAAAGCCAATAAAACAGAGAACATGTTCACATGTGAACCTGAAAACAAGAAGTCTACAACCAAACAACTAAACAGCAGTCAAAAGAAGTACTACTACTACTCACGGCCGTTGATCTGGGGTGTTAACCTACACAGCTGTGGGGGGGCCCAAGGGAGAGGGGAGCCCATGGGAAGTTAAGATTTTTTTTTTTTTAAGTATTTTTTTCCTGTTGTTCAACAAAATTACATGATAAATATCAACTTATATGCAAGCTTCACGCATTAGATTTTATAAACTGGTCTGTTATTGTGTTCCAAAAAAGTAAAGACTGCTGTCACTACTCTGTGAACACCCCTTGAGAAAAGCGCAAAATGGTTCACTCCACACAGAGTTTGAGAAACGCACCTTGCTTGTTAGGCTATGAAAGCACATTGGCAAGAGCATTGGACTTTAAAGACCTCATCAGGGATTTTGCCAGCAAGAAGACCCGTCAGTGGGCATTTTCTGTAGAGTAAATTGGAATGTATAGAATTGTGCTATTTTTATTTTTGGAATACTTGTTCAAATCTGTTTGTTTTGCCTTTTTTGTTTCTTTACAGGAAAATGACTATTGAGTCATGTTTTGTTTGGCTACCTTTTATGTCATATTATTATAGGCTATTGAAAAATTTGGCCCATTCTTGTTCACTCAGGAAATATAATGGGTAAATACAGTCTTGCGTGGTTGTGTTTTCTTATACAGTAGCTTAAGCAGACTTGCAAATTATGGTTAAATCATAATGTTAGCCCTGTGATATAGCCATTGTGTTGGTGGGTAAGGCCCTTGGCAGATGGGTGGACGTGTGTGTGTGTGTGTGTGTGTGTGTGTGTGTGTGTGTGTGTGTGTGTGTGTGTGTCGGGGTGGGGGGGCCATCAGGACTTTTTGTGTATGGGCCCAGAATTTGGTGCTACTGCCCTGCTACTACTATACTGATAATACTACTACTACTACTACTACTATATACCACTACTACTACTACTACTAATAACAATAATACTATATACTACAACTACTACTACTACTACTATATGCTACTACTACTATACTAATACCACTACTACTATACTGATACTACAACTACTACTATGTACAGGGTGGGGAAGCAAAATTTTCAATATTTTGAGGCAGGGATTGAAAGACAGTGTATGACCAATTAGTTTATTGAAAATCATGAGAATTTATTTGCCACAAGAAAATGGACATAATAGAAAATGTTTTTATTCTATGTGTCCTCCTTCTTTCTCAATAACTGCCTTCACATGCTTCCTGAAACTTGTGCAAGTGTTCCTCAAATATTGGGGTGACAACTTCTCCCATTCTTCTTTAATAGTATCTTCCAGACTTTCTGGTAATAGTTTTGCTCATAGTCATTCTCTTCTTTCCATTATAAACAGTGTTTATGGACACTCCAACTATTTTTGAAATCTCCTTTGGTGCGACAAGTGCATTCAGCAAATCACACACTCTTTGACGTTTGCTTTCCTGATTACTCATATGGGCAAAAGTTTCTGAAAAGGTATGGATAATAGTGTTAGGTATGATTATGATATCAATATATGTTTGGTTTCAAAACAATTGACGTAGTGCCTGCTGAGAAAAAACAACTAAATGTTCATTGTAAATTTTGCTTCCCCACCCTGTACTACTACTACTACTACTACTACTTCTAATAATAATAATAATAATAATACTAATACTATATACTACTACTACTGCTACTACTACAAATAATAATAATACTAATACTATATACTACTACTACTATACTAATACTACTACTACTATTAATACTAATACTACTACTACTACTACTACTACTACTAATAATAATAATAATAATAATAATAATATACTATTACTACAACTATATACTACTACTACTACTACTACTACTACAGTACTACTACTACTACTACTCCTACTACTACTACTACTACTACTACTACTAATAATAATAATAATAATAATACTAATAATATATATCGCTACTCCTACTACAATAAAAACAGAGGAGGTTCACATTTGAACCTGAAAACAAAAAGTTTACAACTAAACAACAAAACCAGTCAAAATAAGGGAAGAAAAAAAAGACAAATATATATTCCTATGGATTTAATACTAGAGTCTAAATCCTATTTAAAGTGAGAAACTTTGCCTTTTAATTTGAATAAACAGCTGTTTTTAGTGGAATTAAACTCTGCCTGTTCAATAACAATAACACCGTGACTTTCCGCTCATGAGTTTGTAAATGACTCACCTCCTTCTGTCAGAATCCATCTTTAAACTTGGTCTTCCATGTTTCCTCATCAGCTGCTCCACCAGGTTTCAGGAATAATAAGAAGCCCAGACCCACCAGACACTAACAGTCCCAGTGTTCAGTCCAGACCGGCTTCACTGACTCACAGGAGCTCAGCTTCCGTTTCCTTCTTATGCTGCATTACCGCCCCCAAGTGGTGCAGAGGGTGAAGCACAAAGTGTATGTGAAGTAAAGTAAAAAAAAAAAATAATAATAATAATAACAATAATAAAATAAAATAAAAAACGAAAAATATTGCCATATAATGTGACTGTCATCACGGGAAACACTAAACAGTTAACAATTTTACTATAAATAAAATGATCTAGCGCTCTTCCGGTAGTTACGTCACATAATGACCTTTGAACCGGGGTCAGGTTGCGCGCTTACTGCTTTTAGCTGCAGAAAGAAACTAGAACAAAGAAACAGAATGAAGTGGATTTGACTTCGGTGTACAGAGGACATACTTCAGCTCCGGTGAGTTGGTTTATTGTTTCGTTATGAGCCTCGTGTTTGGGTCGATAATGGACTTTTTTGGACTCTATGACGGACTAACGTTAGCACATTAGCGAAATAATGCTAATGCTAATGAGCTAAGACGTTAATGCTGATGCTAAGTATAGTCTACAGTGTTTTATCCTGTTATAAATGAAGCTCAGATCTTTGTTGGGTTATATTAGAATGAGTTTATGAATCATTTCCAAACTACTCTGTCATTGGAGCAGGTGAGTTGATATTTCTGTCTTCAGGACGTTTATTTTCATCTTATAACTGGAAAACTGTTATTTTTTTTTATCCTCGGTTTCATCTACTATCTGACTTATGTTTCTCTCAGCTGTTTTCTTAACTGTATTTTTCTTGATTTGTCCTTTAGACTGTATCTGTACTAAACTGGTCAAAACAAAAAAATAAAAGCCAATAATTAGTAATGTGGATTTCTACATACAAACTTTTAAGCAAAAATACTTTATTCTCAACTTAGATAAAACACTCCTCAGTATCTGCCTTCATTCATAAACCTTTCTAAAATGTATTTAATTTCATTTGGTTAATATTATTCTGAAACTTTTAACTAAAGTGTTGATTGGAGCAAATCTAAATCCCTGTTTTCTCAGTGACTTTAGATCGATATGTTTCAAAACAAAAAGAAATTCAAATGAACATGGAAACTATGGGAGTTAATGCTGTTCATGTTGAAAAATGTTAAATATTAACTACATAAAGAGTCTCTACTTCCTGTCAATTAGTGTTAAATGAACAGACACTTTGTGGAGATGAAACTGACGGTAAGTTTAGTTGATTTTACTGTAGTGGTTCAGGTTTGACGCTAAAGAATTTAAGATTTACAGAAAATGTGATTTACAGAAAATGTGTCTGCACTCTGAACTGAAAAAAGGAAAAACCAAATAACTGTCAAATAAAATGTTTTAAACTGTTAATTTAACCAATGCAAATTTCTACAACAGACTTCATTTATTAATCAGAATCATATAAAGTACTTCACAGGATTTATTTTACAGTTTTATATGAATAATACATATTATTAGTCCAGCACACAATGATGATTTTAATGTATAATCATTGAATTCATTATGGAGTAAAAATGATCTTCGTTAAATGTTTATTAAAATTAAACGTATGCTCTTGTCAAATGTGACAACGTGGAAATTTACATTGTTTTAAAAGAAGACATGAATTAATTACACCTCCCCCTTAAGAAAAATTAAACATTAAATGTGTTATTGTAAAATATAGAGTACAAAGTCTGTGATGAACAGGTTTGTTTTAGAGCCCAACCGATTAATCGGCCAGCAGATTAATCGGGCCGATTATAGTTTATCACCGATTAAATTAACATCGGCCAATATGTAACCGATTCATTAACTTTTTTACTATGGAGATTCTGTCACTCGCTGCTCCTGTGTGTGTGTGTGTGCTGCCCAGAGAGTTAGAAGAGCAGTAAAGCCTGTCAGCTTCACTTTCAGATCTGTTTGGACAATCAGCTATCACACCCCCACACACACATGCACACAATCACGGACTCACGGATCGCTACCCCCCTGTTCCGACAAGGATGGACCTCCAAGCTAATCCCCCCCACCCCACCCCCCTGCTCTGGTGCCGACTAACACCCCTCACCCCCCAATCTTATGAACTATACACACCCATGTCCGTGCACCTCCTGTCTACCTCACAATCTCATTCTGCAGGCACAACTGAGTAGTAATAGTGTAGGGGAGACTGGGCACAGTTGTAACACGGGTCAGATGTAACTCTTGCAATGGCTCCAATCAGGAACAACTTAGGACTCACCTAATTCACTCTGCACATGCTCAGTTTAGTCCTTAGTCCACATGGGAATTTGTAGTGCCATGAGGCAGACACATCAAACTTTGTGAGGGAAAATATAATTTTGTGCAAGGTAATATTTTTTGCTCTAATTGTTTTTGTGATTCCATTGCTTGCTTTGTAGTTGGACTCATTAAATTAGGTGTGGCTTACATGTTAAAGAATGATTAACCAAACAATTTTTTTGTCACTACTTATAAAATATAGACTCACATCTTTTTCAAAAGTCTGCTCTCCCCAGCATAAAAACTACCACATCTACAACCTGTGGTTCCCCATAGGTCACATACTAGGCTAATATCAGACTATTATTCAGCATTTGAAAGTTGGGTCAATTATCTGTGTGAGATAAACAAAGATTTATGCAACTGTTAATCCACCTGTTCACAATTATCTAATATAACATTATTATATCCTGTGTAGATCAATGTTCATATATCATATATTGACCAATATATTGGTTATCAGCCAATATTGGATATCGGCGGACATAATGGATATTGGCTTTTTCTTAACCCCCAGTATTGGTATCGGCATTGGCCCCAAAAATGCCATATCGGTTGGGCTCTAGTTTGTTTCTGATCATTTGTAGAATAAGGTTTTGGGAGTAAATACATCACATGTGATGACACTAAACAGATATGAAATAAACTGGAGTTACACCTGAACACAAAGATAATAAAAAAGAAATAAACAATAGCAAACAGCAGTGCACCCAAGTACTATTATAACAGCATGTGAAAAGTATTTATATGTATTTTACTGAAATAAATCAACAGAAAACATTAGATTATAAAAGAAAACTTCCACCTGATATGAACATTTCATATAAATCATCATCTGAAAACCACACTGTCCCAAAAATAGTGAATATTTCAAGTGAAGGAAGTTATTCTGTTGACCAAGGCAGTGGTGAAAATAATATTTTTAACCATGTGGTAAAATGGCCTGATAACATTGGTACAGATGTTCAAAGATGGTTTGACTTAAATGGACTAAATTTAGTATAAATATGGAACAGGTCCAGCCACTAGGAGCCAAATCCTGAACCAAAAAGAAGAAACAAATGAGTTAAAATGAACAAACTGCCCACAATTAGAGCCAGTGACTTCAGATAACGACTTTTGAGATGCAAAGTTCAGAAAATGGTGACTTTTCCTTGAAATGTGTGGCCATGGCGATGTGGACAATTTAGATGTTCTGTCACAAAGCTGAAGTTGTTGGAATAAAAATGTACATGATCAAATTCACACGGTGCCACCTACTGGCAACAGGAAGTTCCAGGCTCTATGCTCATATTCAGTGTGGAGGCTGTGTCTCATTTCAAAGGCAGAGGGACATTAGATCCCCTGGAACCTACAATATCCCAAGAGTCATTGTGCACTGATGATTTCCTGTGACAGTGATATTTATTACAGTTATACATATATTCATACAGTGTCACTGTGTGTTTAAAGATGCACTTAGAAAATGGAAACAACAGAAAAAATAAGATTTCAAAGTGCACTCTTATTCTGGTGCTGTTCTAAAAACCAAATAAGTTTTTTTTAAAGAAGTGAACAAGCGTTCATTTCCTGCAGGAGTGTCTCTATCAGTTCACTTATTTCTGCTTCATGTTTTTTAAGCAGTTTTTCTTTTTCTTCCTGACCTTTGACATTCTCCATTTCTTTTTCCTGTTTACTCAGTAACTCACTGATTTTTGTCACATTGTTTCTCTTCTTCTTTATACATTTGACCAAGTCGTTGATTTCCTCCTGGTGTTTTTTCATCCTTTCTTTTTCTTTGTGGAAAGACAGAGCCTTTAACAGGTCGTACTTCTCATCTTTACCCTTCATATGTTTGTCATATTTTTCCTTTTTAGTTTCAAATTCCCTTTTGAGTTTCTCTGCGAATTCGTTGAATTCTTCTGCTTTCTTTCTGGCCTCCTCTTTATGTTTCATCTTCAGATCTTCCACTTCTCTCTGATATTTCTTCTCTAGTTCTTTTCTCTGTTTTTCTTCCTCTTCTCGTCTGATCCATTCATCTTCTCTTCTTTTTCTTTCATATTCTTCTCTCTTTTGCTCATATTTTTCTTGAAGCTTTCTAAGTTTTGTTTCTTCCTCTCTTTTTCTTTCTTCCTCCTCTTCTTTTCGTTTGTTCCATTCTCGTCTCTTTTCTTCCTCCCAGGCCTCTCGTTGTTTTCTCATTTCTTCTCTGCTCTCCTCCAGTATTCTATCGATGGTTTCTTTACATTCTAACTCTGATCTTATCTTTCTTTCCAGATCTTGAAGTTTCTGTTCCCACTTCTGCCGTTGAATTTCTTCTTGTTTTTTCTTTCTTTTCTGTTCCTCTTCTCCCTTTTTCTGTTCTTTCATCCTCTGCTCACGTTCTCTCTTAATGTTTTCCTCCATTTCTTTCAGTTCATTTTCTTTCTGTTTTCTCTCTCTTTCAGTTTTTTCTCTTTGTTCTTCCATTCGTCTTTTCATTTCCATCATTTTCTGCTCATGTTTTCTTTCCAGCTCCTCCTTCTGTTTCCTCATCTCTTCTTCTTTCTCCTTTAACAGTCTCTCCATCTCTTTCTTTATCGCTGCTTCAGCCTCTTGAAGCATCTCATTAGTGAAGCAGCTTCCTCCGTTTTCTTTCACCATGGAGTCGATCTTCTTCATCAGCTCACTGACCTGTGTGGGGTTTTTATCTTGGTTATTGAACACATGGTATCTTCCTCCACAGTCAGAGATCAGCTTCTTAAATGAATCATCACTTTTGTCTCTTATGTATTCATCAATTGACTTCCCATGAGCCTCCAGGTCATCTCCACGTGTCAAAAGGATGATGATGAACTTTTCAGCATTCTTCCCAAATCCTTCTTTG
Organism: Sphaeramia orbicularis; assembly: GCF_902148855.1. Lineage (NCBI taxonomy): Eukaryota > Metazoa > Chordata > Actinopteri > Kurtiformes > Apogonidae > Sphaeramia > Sphaeramia orbicularis. The sequence continues at coordinate 52,002,603 of NC_043964.1, forward strand.
ATGAGTTTTACTGTCTCTTTTTCTTCTGGTGTGAATCTGCTGATCTGTAACATCAACAGGAAGACATGTGGTCCTGGAGCCAAAAGACTGATACATTTCACCATCTCCTCCTGGACCTCCTCATTGGTCAGGTTTGTATCGAACAGACCGGGAGTGTCGACTACAGTGATAGGACGACCATCCACGTGACCTGTTTCTTTCTGACAAAATTTAGTCACTGATCTTTGACTGAAGTCAGCTTTGAACAGTTTTCTTCCCAGGATGGTGTTTCCTGAGGAGCTCTTTCCACTGCCGGTTTTTCCAATCAACACAATCCTCAGACAATTTGGACTCTGTTTATTTTCATCACCTGTAACATGATCAAAGCTCCAGTTACTTAAAGGCACCACTGCTGACACACACACTATTGTTCTATCAAACATTTTATAAACACATTTAAATACTTACAGGGGTTTTGGCGTTTGTTTTTTAAATCTTTAATTTCAGCCTGTAGCTCAGTGATCTTCTCTATTTGGACTCGTCCAAATGTTTCTGCTGTGTAGGACGGTTTGTACTTGGTCAGTCTCATTCTGTCCACAGTGTCCAACACCTCAGAGACCTGCTGTTTGCCTCTGATATTGACAATGACAGATGTTCCTCCATATCTCTGGCACAGCTCCTGGATGTCATTACTCTTTTTTACAAAGTTCACCACAGCTGGAGCTGTAGGATCTGACTCCACAGTGAACAGAATCACAGTGAAGTCCCTGATTCGAGAGCTGAATGTGTTGTGGATGGCCTCTAACTCTGCCTTGTCTTCGTTGGTGAGTGGACCCACTGGTAGGACCAGGATGAAGGCATGGACACCCTCAGGTTCACAGAGGGAGATGGACTGGAATGACTCTTTCATCACTTCTTCCTGAGGTCTTCCATTCAGGACAGGTAGCTCCACCACAGAAACCCGACGTCCACAGACCTCCACCTGATGTTTAACAAACTCTGAAGAACCTGAACCAAGCTCAGTCAGACCTAGAAGGGCCCTGGCTGCTGAAGTCTTCTCTGATTTTCTGTTCCCACACAGAACCAGGTTTAAAGGTGGTTTGGTGACTGTGGACAGAGGAACGAGGCTGTTACCTTTAGTTTCTTCAATCATCTCCATTAAGACACTGCGGTCTTCTTTTAACATGTTGTAGTGTCTTCCTCCACAGTCTTTCAGGAGCTCATTGGCAGAGAAACTCATTTTACTCTGATCATGTGTGAAGACGACGATGGAGTGTTTGAAGGCATCTGGACCAAACAAACTCAGGATGGACCTCAGTGTTTGACTGTCCTCCTCAATGAAATCTGATGGCTTCACCAACAGCAGAAGAACATTTGGTCCAGGTGTCATGTACTTCACTGCTTTTCCCAGTGATTCCACTGTAAGACTGGAGATGTCTGGAGTTTTTGCCACTGTTAGTCGTTTTCCTCTCCACTCTCCATAAATGGTTGTATGTTCTTTGGCTGGGTGGGGTTTTAAGGACGATGAACTTTGCTTCCCAAGGATTAAATGAAGAAGTTTGGTCTTCTTGTCTCCACTTTTCCCAAACAGAACAATCCTGAGATCAGATTCTGTGGAGAGAAAGACAATATAACGGAGAATTTCACTAAAATGTAAAGTATCATTAACGACATTAACAACAGTTAAACTGTATAAACATGGAGGAAAGATTAGTTGACTTAATAAAGGGAAGGTTTCATACTAAGGTTTCTCCTAAATGTTTTTCTGAAGTAGTTGTGGTAGATGGAGCTGCATAACTTACTCCTTCTCCTCTAAACTTTGGTGTAACAACATTTAATTATGATTGAATTATACAAGAAAAACAAAGTGAGTTTGTTTTCTCAAATGAGATGTTTTCACAGAAAGTCACAAAAAATTCAGTTTTTTACCCTCATTCTAAAGGCTGTGTTTCCTACGGAAGCGTATTGCATTCACACAAAAAATTAAATTTGGCTCTGTTTTTCTGAATTAACGAGATAATTATCTCGTAATTACGAGAAAAAATAAGTTTAAAAAAAAATCGGCACTGTTTTTCTGAATTAATGAGATACTGTTTTCTGAAAAACATTAAATTCGGTTCTGTTTTTCTGAATTTACGAGATACTGTTTTCTGAAAAAAATTTTTTTTGCTCTGTTTTTCTGAGTTAATGAGATACTGTTTTGTGGGAAAAAAATAAATTTGCTCTGTTTTTCTGAATTTACAAGATACTGTTTTTTGAAAAAAAAAAAAAAAAAATTGGCTCTGTTTTTCTGAGTTTGAGATACTGTTTCCTGAAAAAAATAATAAATTGGTTCTGCTTATCTGTGTCAGTCGGACAGTGGTCCCTGATCCAGGCAGGAGCTCCTTCTACCTGTGCTGCTGAAAAGCCCTCAGGGGAGCGTGAATTTTTTTCCGTTCTCGTAACCGGTTCTGTTTACAGATCATGGAACTAGTTTCATTTACAGAACTCAGAACCAAGCTGTGCTCCGACCTCCAAGCCCCGCTTCGCACACGTATCAAGCCCACCAAGCTCACCGGTGTGCAAGCCTGACAGGAGCCAGCGCTCGGAGCCTGTAGCCAGGCTTCCTGACAGGACACGACGCGGTAATGGGAGGTGGCATTAATGAAGTCAAATAAAATGACATTTGCCAGCATTAAAGAAAATATAAACGAGATCCATGAAGGACCGGCTTGGTGTACCAGTTCACCCCCCCACCCCCCATAGCTTTCCATCAGATCCAGGTGGAAAGCTACGGGGGGGGGGGTGAACCGGTACACCAAGCCGCTCCTCCACGGATCTAGTTCTGAGTAATGCGTTCCATCAGGTCCGACAAATTAATACACATTTACACTCTTCTGCTGTTTATATTTTCTACTACTGCTGCTCCTCCTACTCACTGTAGTAATCAGATTCCTCGAGGCTCAGACTGAGGCGGAGAAGTCGCAGCTATTTTTAATTAATGTCTACAAATAAATCCCAAACCTAAGCCTAACTTTAACTCATTTGAAAGTCTTAGTCTTAGCCTATCCAACCCAATCCATAAACTGCTTCAGCCTATACTATTTACTATAGTGTATTGTCCTCCTGCTCCATACACTGAATTTCTATCAGAGTTCGTCGAGCTCCTCTCCAGTCTAGTCCTTAAAACAGATAAAGTCATTGTTGTTGGGAAGATTTCAATGTTCATGTGGACGACAATAGCGACAGTCTCAGTAATGCATTTATGCTGTTATTAGTCTCAATAGGCTTTAGTCAATATGTACATAAACCCACTCACTGCTTTAATCACACCCTTGACTTAGTCCTGACGAATGGTGTGGAACTTGAAGACTTTGTAGTCTTTCCACTAAATCCTCTCCTCTCTGACCACTGCTTAATAACCTTTGAATTTCTGTTACTCAGTGACTCCCTCCCTGCCAAAAGTGTTTATACTAGACATTTATCAGACCATGCTATATCTAAATTTGAGGAAATCCCAGCAGCTCTCAATCTAATCCTGCATCTGAATTACACAGCGGATTCTTCCCCCAATTCAGTCAATTTTAATCCATCTCAAATTGATGAGTTTGTTGATAATACAGCAGACTCTCTGCGAAAAATATTAGATCTAACTGCTCCACTAAAAAAGCCGCTCTCTTGCCCGCCGCAGGTCGTGTTGGGACCGGGAAAGATGTGTGTATGCGGGCATCGGGGGTGTGGCGGTTGCTGGCGGGGTGGTGGACCACGGTGGGGTTCCTGGCGGCTGGTGTTGCTGCCCTGGGCTGCGGTTGGTGCTGGGGTTGCGCTCGGGTGCCGCACCTTGGGGGGACTCACAGCGGGGCTGCTCGCTGCTGGGGGGGGCAGCACTCCGGATACACGTGTCTGGTGTGTGCAGGTGGGTGGGAGGGGCTGTTGATGGATGTGGGTACATGTGTGGGTATGTGTGCACATGTAGATGTGTACGTGTGGGCGTGCATGTGGGTAGGTGGGTGTATGGGCATGGGTGGAGGTGTTTGTGGGTGTCTGTGTGTGTGTGTGTGTGTGTGTGTGTGTGTGTGAATGGTCGAACATGTGGGATGGGTGGTGTGTATGTTTTGGAGTCAGTGGGTGTGTGTGCATATGCTTGTGTGGGTGAGTGGGGGACTGGGGTGTGTGTGGGGTTTGGGGGTTGGGCTTGGTGGGATGGGGAGGTGGGCCTCCGGGCCCCCAGGGCACTTGGCTGTGGCATCGGGGTGCGCACTGGCCTGCAGCGGGTGGCGGTCTGGGCCGGCCTGGCTGCCCGGTGTGCTGGGTGGGACCCCTGCCTGGGGAGATGGGTGGCTCCTGGGCTCGTGGGGCTCGGGGACCGGCGCCTTGCCTGTCCCTGGGTGGCCGGCCCCCGGCCGGGGGTGGCGTCTGGCGTCCCTGGCCTCCTGGGGCCTGTGCTCGGCTGCTGTGGGGCCTCTGGTGGGGGCCTCCCTCGACCATCTTCGGGGCGGGCACACTGTTGCCTGTCGGGGGGGGGGTGGGCTGGATCCCCCCTCTGTGGTGTCTGCTGGATGGCCGGGCCTTGGGGCCCTCTTGGTCGGTCCCTGATCCTTGGAGGGAGTGCGGTTGTGGTTGCATGTGTGTGTTCTTCACCTCAGTCTGTTTGCCTGGTTCACTCTGTCACAGCAGATGAATGTGAACAACTGATGTGTGGATTTGTTTCTGGTATTATTTGTTATAGGTATTATTTGTGCGAATGTGGTATACGACATTTTGTTCATGCTTTCTTATATTCTTCATTTTATAGGTCTTATGTATCTCATTGTTGTGTTTTTTGTTTTCTTCTCTCTCTTCTGCCCAGTTTACTCAGTTCTGGTTGTAGTTATTGTCATCATTATAATTGTCTCCATGGTTGTTGCTGTTTGTATTGTTGATACTTTCTTGTGAGGGTCTTTGCCACCTTCTTCTCTCTTGTTTTCTCCCCTTCTTCTACCCTCCCCACCCCCACCCCCCATGTCAGGTCCAGCATCGAAATGTGGTTCAACAAAACTCATAATAATCACAGTAGAATATCAAAGGGCGCTTCATATACTTTATGAAGTTACCCTTGGCAAAGCAAATTTGTTCAGCACCAAAAGGAACCAGACTACCATTCTGCTGTTAGAACGCTGGACAAGACAAGAAGTAAAAAAAAAAAAAAAAAAAAAGTAATGTGAGATACTCCCTGGTAAAATGTCCAAATAAAAGAGGATACACAAGCAAAGGTGTTAGAAAAATGGGCAATGATGACTGGGAGTACAGTTGGTGTCGGCTGCTGCCTTATCGGTACAGACAGCTGCCTGTCAGCCAGCTGAGCCCATAAAAAAAAAAAAAAAAAAAAGAATTACACAGCGGATTCTTCCCCCAATTCAGTCAATTTTAATCCATCTCAAATTGATGAGTTTGTTGATAATACAGCAGACTCTCTGCGAAAAATATTAGATCTAATTGCTCCACTAAAAAATCAGATTGTAAATCAAGGGAAGCATGCTCCCTGGTTCAGTTCTCATACTCACCAATTAAAGCAGCATACCCAAAAACTTGAGAGAAAGTCGCGTTCTACTAAATTAACAGAACACCTTTCAGCCTGGCAGGACAGTCTAAATACAGGAAGGCACTTTGTTCTGCTAGAGCAGCCTATTATTGATCATTAATTGAGGAAAACAAGAGCAATCACAGGTTTCTGTTTAGTACTGTAGCCAGACTGACGAAGAACCACAGTGCATATGAGCCTAGTATTCCTGCTACCCTCCATAGCAATAATTTTATGAACTTCTTCACCATTAAGACCTTGCTCATCAGAGGTCAAATTAATGGCGTCTTATCCTACAAATTATAGTCCACCTTTAAATCCTTCAGACCCAGAAACCACAGAGTTAACTATTGAGCCATCTGGTTTTATGGATAGCTTTTCTCCCGTAGAGATCAGTCAGCTAACTTCGATAGTCTCTTCATCTAAATCGTCTGCCTGTCTCTTAGACCCAGTTCCAACAAAGCTCATCAAAGATACTTTACCTTTACTTTGCTCCACCTCCTTGATATGATTAACTTGTCATTATCAACAGGCTATGTACCACGGTCCTTTAAAGTTGCTGTAATCAAACCTCTTCTTAAAAAGACCAGCCTTGACCCTGCAGTTTTAGCTAACTATAGACCCATATTGAACCGTCCATTCATGTCAGAGATTCTGGAGAAAATAGTAGCCAATCAGTTATGTGATTTCCTTCAAGCTAACAATTTATTTGAGAACTTCCAGTCAGGTTTTAGGGAACATCATAGTACAGAAACAGCACTGGTCGAAGTCACCAATGACCTTCTAACTGCTTCGGATAAGGGTCTAGTTTCTATACTGGTTTTATTAGACATTAGTGTGGCTTTCAACACTGTCGACCATCACATCCTTCTGCAACCATTGGAACAATTGATGTTCCCTTAATAATCTGGCACTCAACTTCTCGAAAACAAAGGAGTTGGTGCTGGACTTCAGGAGGAAGAGGGAGGATTCCCTTCCCCCTCTTCTCATGAGGGGACACCATTGAGAGGGTCAGTGACTTCAGATTCCTGGGTACATACATTTCCCAGGACCTCTCATGGGGCACTAACACCAGTGCCCTTGTGAAAAAGGCACAACAGCGCCTGTACTTTTTAAGGTCACTGAAAACGGTCAACCTGTCCTAGGAACTGCTGCTGTCCTTCTATAGAAGTTCTGTGGAGATCATCCTTGTCCACAACATCTTAGTGTGGTATAGAAGTAGCTCTCAGGCTGACAAGAAGGCTCTGGAAAGAGTCAGGAAGTCAGCCCAGAGCATCATAGGAGTCCAGTTGTCTTCTCTGTCAGACATCTATAACACCAAGTGTCTGCGCAGGGCCAGAAGCATCACCCTCAACGGCTCACATCCCAGACACAGCCTGTTCCCACTGTTGCCTTCAGGGAAGAGGTACAGGTCCATCCTGGCCCTCACCTCCAGATTTAGCAGCACATACAGGGTGGGGAAGCAAAATTTACAATATTTTGAGGCAGGGATTGAAAGACAGTGTATGACCAGTTAGTTTATTGAAAGTCATGAGAATTTATTTGCCACAAGAAAATTTACATAACAGAAAATGTCTTTATTCTATGTGTCCTCCTTCTTTCTCTATAACTGCCTTCACACGCTTCCTGAAACTTGTGCAAGTGTTCCTCAAATATTCAGGTGACAACTTCTCCCATTCTTCTTTAATAGTGTCTTTAAGAAAGTCAACATTGCTGTGTGATGTTCTATTGGTAGCATGTTCTAAAACGCCCCAAATAGCAGAATCCAGAGGGTTTAGATCTGGGCTAGAAGGTGGCCATAAACATGATTCCCAAAAATTGCTAAAGTTGGATTTGTTGCTGTTGTCAACAAGTGTTTTGGTGTCCTTGTGTAAGATTTTAACTTCAAATCATATTTTACTGCATTTCTAACGCTCTTGTTTTCTACCTCAAGTTCAATTGCCATTTTTCTCATGGATTTGGTTGGATCCTTTAGGATTTTGGATTTGAGAGCTTTAATAAAAGCTTTGGTACGTTTTTTGTTGCTTCCTCCACTTCCAGACTTTCTCGTAATAGTTTTGCTCATAGTCATTCTCTTCTTTACATTGTAAACAGTCTTTATGGACACTCCAACTATTTTTGAAATCTCCTTTGGTGTGACGAGTGCATTCAGCAAATCACACACTCTTTGACGTTTGCTTTCCTGATTACTCATATGGGCAAAAGTTTCTGAAAAGGTATGGATAATAGTGTTAGGTATGATTATGACATCAATATATGTTTGGTTTCAAAACAATTGACGTAGTGCCTGCTGAGAAAAAACAACTAAATGTTCATTGTAAATTTTGCTTCCTCACCCTGTATTACCCAAGTGCAATACGGGTACTGAACACATTGCAATGACAATACTTCAAATAAAGATACATATTTAACATACATCCTTAGTGTTCAGCCAGCGTCAAAATGCAATATATATTTATTTCTACTGTTTCTTGGGTGGTTGACATGCTTGTTTTTATTCCGTATATATATTTATACTTTTCTTTTATACTGTTTTGCACTACAAACCAGTTGTCTCTTTTAATTTCATTGTACATATGAATAATTACAATAAAGGCATTCTATTCTATTAGTGTCAAAGGATCGGTATTAATGTGGTTCAATCCTATCTAACAGATTGTTCTCACTTTGTTAACATTAATAATGAATCCTCTCAGTGCACTACAGTTAGTTATGGAGTACCTCAAGGCTTGGTTCTTGGACCAATACTGTTTATCCTATACATGCTTCCTTTAGGTAACTTAATAAGAAAACATTCCATCAACTTTCACTGCTACGCTGATGACACCCAATTATATTTATCCATTAAACCTGATGAAGCCAATCAGCTAGCCAAAACTAAAGGAGTGCCTTAAAGATATTAAAGACTGGATAACCAACAACTTTCTGCTGTTATACTCAAAACTGAAGTCATTGTGTTTGGCCAACGAACTGTTAGGGATGCAGTGTCCAGCAAAGTAGTCACCATGGATAGTGTTACCCTGGATCCCAAAACCACTGTGAGGAATCTAGGCATTATTTTCGATGAGGATCTATCGTTTAACTCTCACATAAAACAGATTTCTAGAACTGCTTTCTTTCATCTGCATAGTATTATTAAAATTAGGCATATTTTAACGCAGAACGACAAGAAAAATTAGTCCATGCTTTTATTACATCCAGCCTAGATTATTGTAACTCACTTCTCTCAGGCTGTCCCAAAAAGTCCTTAAAGACCCTTCAGTTAATTCAAAATGCTGCTGCCCGTGTACTGACTAGAACCAGTATCAGAGACCATATTTGTCCTGTGTTGGCTTCTCTGCACTGGCTCCCTGTAAAAGCCAGGATAGACTTCAAAATACTCCTCCTCACTTACAAAGCCCTTCATGGCCAGGCACCTACTTATCTGAAAGAGCTTTTAGTTCCGTACAATCCATCTAGAGCACTACGCTCTCAACATGCTTACTGGTGGTCCCTAGAATCTCCAAAAATAGGACGGGGGCCAGAGCCCTTCAGCTATCAAGCTCCACAATTGTGGAACCACCTCCTGCCTCTGTCTAGGAGGCAGACACCCTCTCTATGTTTAAGAGTAGGTTAAAAACATTCCTTTTTGATGAATCCTATAGTTAGGGCAGCTGAGGCTGCTCTTAGTTCTGCTGCTATAGACTGCTGGAGACTCATCTGGATACACTGCGTTCTTCTCTGCTCCTCCTCCTCCTCTCTGACCTCCTCTCTGCTCCTCTTTCTCCCTGACCTTTTCTCTCCTAATTTTCTCTTCTATTTATGCCCCAGTGAATACATGTTACTGACTTGACTTCTTCCCCGGAGTCTCTGTGCTTTATCGCCTCACAGGTTTTCCCTGGATCATCTCTGGACCTCCTGCTGTGGTCCTGCCTCTCTCCTGCCTCAAGCAAGGCCTGGTGGCCTGCCAGGCCTTTAATGTACTGGGGGAATCACTGGGAGCACATCCAGTAGATGTCAGGTCTTTCTAACCTACACCTACACAAGATGGCATCAGATAGGTTTGAAGTCAGGGGTCAGTTCCAGCAGAGGACATAAGGACGTTTACCTAGAAAAGGTTGAAATGAATTGGACCATAGGGACATGTTAAAGCTATACCGTATGATGTGGCATTTTACACTTTTGTCACCTTAAAATTATTAGCAATGATAATAATAATAATAATAATAATAATAATAATAATAATAATTATTATTATTATTATTATTATTATTATTATTATTATTATTATTATTATTACTTTATCATGGACAGTCCCAATTTATGAACTGTATCAATAATAGTAAAAAGGGACAGCTTTAGCCAACATGGCTAGTATCCTGCTGTAGTCCCCGGCCTGATGACAATAGGCACACTAAAAAAAACAACAAAAAAACAATGTATTACAGCTTATTAATTAAAAAGAGAGAGTTAAGACAGCTTAGAGACAAGATAAATCAATAAAGATAAAAGAGAACCGTGAAGCATCAGTCCAATCATACAGAGAACGCACGTATAATCCAAACAAACAGAAGCAGTACATACAGTATCCTACTATATAATGCACGTTCTGTGTCCGATCGATCAATGTTGCAGCACAGGAGTGCGTTTGTACGGATTTTCATCAGCCTCGCCAAATGAATAGAAACATTACCTGACTATCTACTAGGCACAATTTTATGTCCGTATTCAAATGTTGTGAGGTATGCTAGGCGATTTTAGTCTCTCATGCTATCGTACAATGGCACCACGGGTACAGTGCCGTTAGTAATCACACAACACATCAGCACAGAATCACAGACAGAGATGTAAACACACATCATATATGGACAGACAGCATCCATGATCGTGACACAAATAACACAGAGCCATAGGTTAATGTGTACAGGTGTAGTTGTCTGCAAACCATGTTTTTGATTTGGTGGTAAAAGTTGAGTATGTATGTGTATCTTTAGTGTGGGTGCGAAGTGAGTTCCAGTTTTGTGTTGCTTTAACAGAATGATAACTGACTAAATGTGCTTTTCCTGAATGGGACCAATAATGTCGCGTTTCCACTATGTGGTATCGGTTCGGCTCGACTTGACTTGACTCGACTTGGCCTTTTTGCGTTTCCATTATGAAAAAGGACCTGGATTCTGGTACCTGGTACTAGTTTTATGGTATCACCTCCGCCAGGGATCCAAGACTGGGGACCAGACACTAAAACATGACGTTTAAACACTGCAGACCACTGATTGGTCAGACAGTTGTCTCTGCCTGCCGTTTTACAAAAACCAGATGCGGAAGTTTACAGTAAATGTAGCGGTAGGTTAAGCCACATGATGACAGCCCGAAAAACTACACCATTCAGTCAGGAAATCCAGTCTTTTGTGTCCTATGTAAAAAGTCAGCATGAGTTTGATGAGACAACACACAACGAGTAGGTTTATCAGCGACTCTCTGAGCAGACGACATGGAAGTAACGCGCCGCACCGCTTTGATGACCAGGTACTGTAAAGTGGGTAGTATCCTGTAATGGAAACGATCTCCAGGAATAGTATCTGGTACCCAAGTCGAGTCGAGCCGAGCTGGTTTCACGTAGTGGAAACGCGGCATTTGTCACCCCGTGTGGTGCTTCTGCTGATCTGACTAATATTATTATGGTTTATGAATGAATTCAGTGGAGGAGGAGCTAAACTATGTAGGATGTTGAAGACCAGACAGATGTTCCTGTATTTTATTACATCATCCCAACTCAGAAGTGGATCCATTATTCATTCACACTATCAAGAGACTGATGGAAGAGTGGCTGCCAATCCATGCCTACATACACCAGTGTGAGTAGCAGCACTGGAGGGTGAATCGTCTTGCCCAAGGATACAACAGCACATGACCGGGACAGAGCAGGTCCAAGACATTAAGAGTTTGCTTGTACAGAGTTTCCAGTGGCTTCAGTGTAGAGCTATTGTTTTTTCCCCAGCTTGTGAGCCAGTACGTTAAATGTGACATGATCATGGCATTCAGATATAATTTTGCAGCATTAAAAGTAAGTAAGTAAATTTTATTTATAGAGCACTTTTCACAGACAGAGTCACAAAGTGCTTTATCAATTCAAATCAGAATCAAATCAAGTTTACAGAGACCCAACAGAATCCTCCAGGAGCAAACACTTGTGATTGGTGACAGTGGCGAGGAAAAACTTCCTTTTAACAGCAGAAACCTCGAGCAGACCCAGACTCCTGAAGGATGGTCGTCTGCCTTGACCAGTTGGGGTTAAAGAGAGAGAGTAAAGGAGGAGAAAAGAGAGAGCGATAGAGATATAGAGAGACTGGGGGAGAGGGGGAGGGGGGGGGGGGTGGACACATGGAGTACTTTATGATGAATACATAGAGTGTAATCAGTTTGTGGTGGCCCTGGGTCAGGTGGGAGACTAAAAAGCCTTTTTGAACAGGAGGGTTTTGTGGTGTTTTTTAAAGCTCTCTACAGAGTCCATGGACCGTAGATATGGAGGCAGGTCATTCCATAGACGTGGTGCCACAGCTTTAAAAGACCTGTCACCGCATGTGCTAAAACAGGTGCATGGAACCATCAGCAGGTGCTGTCCTGAAGACCTCAAGCTACAAGTGGTGCTGTAGGGCTGGATCAGGGAAGCAATGTATGCAGGGGCCTGGCCATGAAGAGCCCTGAAAGTTAGTACCAGAATTTTGAAATGAAAATGATATAAAACAGGGAGCCAGTGGAGAGATTTAAGAATGGGAGTGATGTGGGTTTTCCTGTTTGTGCGGGTCAGAAGCCTGGCAGCAGAGTTCTGGACAAACTGTAGACGGGCAAGCTCCTTCTTGTTTAAGCATGTGAACAGGCTGTTACAGTAGTCTAAGCGAGAAGACGCAAAAGCGTGAATGATCATCTTGAGCTCATTGATGGACACCATAGATCTGAGTTTGGAGATATTGCGGAGTTGGAAGAAACAGTTTTTGACTAGGTGTTTGGAGTAGAATTCTAAAGACATGTCCTGGTCAAAGATGACACCCAGATTCCTCAGTTTGGTCTTTACCGAAGAACTCAGGTCTCCAAGGTGATGTTTGATCCCTGGGATTGCACCGTCCGGGGCAATAATGAGGGTCTCTGTTTTGCTGGAGTTCAGCTGGAGGCTGTTATCATTTAGCCACTGCTTCAGCTCTGACAAGCAGTTTATTAAGGAACTCAGTTTGTGGGGCTCAGAGGATTTAAAGGAGCAGTATATCTGGATGTCATCTGCGAATAGATGATAGGAGACATCACTATTCTGTCAGATAATGTGGCCAAGCGGGAGGACATAGCTTAAGAATAGCACTGGTCCCAGGACAGAGCCTTGGGGCACACCACACAGTAGATCTGCTGAGTCAGATTGGAAGTTGTTTATTGACACAGTGAAGCTTCTGCCGGTCGGTTTCTGTACAGAACAACAGCGACCCTCTGCTGAAACCACCATCACCTTTAAATGAGACTTTTATTTTGGAAACACCACTGTGTGTATGTGCATTTGTTTTGTATGTGAGAGAAAGAATCAGTTTGAAAAATGAATTGAAATAGTATGAATAACTCAGTATAAAAGTGATAAATTATCACATTTAAGGCTATTATTTTGGAAAAACCTTATTGTGTGAGCATGTGTGTCTGTGAGAAAGAGTACTTTTGAATGAAGAAACATTGGACAAACAGTTGAGCGTTTGGTCATAAAAATGAAAAGAAGTTATTTAATAGACATTATGTATTATTTTTGATAAGGGTTTTATTTTGAAAAAAATGTACTCCGTGTACTTTGTAATGTGTGCAAAATGTCCAGTATCAACAATACAATACAGCAAAACCTGTTTTAAAATGTGAGGGGGGAGAGAAGGAAAAAAAAAAAAAAAAGTTCCTACTTGGATAGTCTGGGACTTGAACCAGGGTCTCTCTGGCAGCAAGGCAGCAACACTAACCAGGCAGCAACACTAACCACTGCACTAAACAGAGGCATTGTCAAACATGCACCAGGAAGATTTTTATAGGGACTTTGTCATTGTAAATGTGAAAGTAAACACAGTCTTGAAAAAATCGCCATTATTCCATAACCGTAGGTCGTATCTGAAAAATTCTTTCACTTTTGGATTCTGCAGACTTGTGGGAATTTAATGAGGTATAACTTTGTTGTCAAAAGTGTAAAATGAAAAAGCAGTAATTGCAGAAACTTAGAGTAAATTTCAAAGGCAGATTGCCAACTTCCTGTTGGAGTTAGCTCATGAGTGTCAGTGTAGGATTTGTCGGCTCAATCAGACCAACATTTTGGCATTTGTTTCATGTTTCTGTGACATTCCTACTGGGCACTAGGGCCGATTTTGTGTATCTAGGGGGCACTAGAGAGCTCATTTTGGCATCTATGGGTATAATTTTTACATTTGATCAAATTTTTCGCCAGACCTGACATGTGTACCAAATTTGGTGAGTTTTTGAGCATGTTCGGGGGGTCAAAATCCACTTTAAAGCGTCACGGAAAAAGAATATAAAAACAAACGAATAACAATAGGGCCTTGCTTGCAGGCAAGGCCTCTCACTGTGAGAGGGCCTTACCTTTCGGCTCGGTCCCTAATAAGGCATTTTAACCTGTCACACGTGCATCAGGTGAAAGGAGGAGAGCATCAGAGTTCAGGCAGAGGGAAGTGAGTGGGGCTTCGGAGCAGAGGTTGTGCTAGATATTTTTATTGTCCGTCATTTTGACAGACAGGGTCGTAAAAATTCTGTCATAACATATTATTATCCATCATTTCAAATTTTTATTTTTTAATGATAATGAGACATATTTAGTAGTATTTAATGTTCAAAAACATCTCAATGATGCAGCAACTGTAGTTGCTGCTGGCTGATAAACCAACATGATACCACGACTCCCATAATTATATACGCCACTTTTAATTGGTGTGTTATCTGTAGACATTATAAGATGTCCTTGTGTATGTTCACGCAGTGTCAAATCCCATGCACTGAGGGTTAGGGTTGGGGTTATGTGAACCACAGATCTGGGCACAAATTGACATGCCATCAAATAACACATGAAAGGTAGAAAATGCGTACATATAGCACACCAAATGCCATAAGAACTGGCATATTCCTTGCTTGTCCTTCATCCTCCACCGCATCAGTCCCTCTTTTTTCACCGCATTTATCAATGCCATCACATTTACTGGACTTTCTAAAATAACTAAGGAGACTCGGCTATCTTCACAGTTTGCACTAGCAAAGTAGCATCTAATTTTGGCGAAATTCAGCAAAACAACGACACCAAACTTGACACTGACTCTGATTAATATTCACACTCACCATCAACTGGACAGGGGGTCTACTGCAGGTGAACTAACAGTGAGTCACTTGACTGAAGTACTGCTGTTATATTCAGCGTAGTATTGAACGGTGGTGCTGTTGGTTCTATACAGGTAGGATACTGTTATGGACTGTTTGATGCCTTGTTAAGAGAGAGGCAGACCAGCAATTCTGCGAGCAGGTTCTGTTCACAGTGTTGTGTGAAAACTTTCTTTGATAGTGTTATGAGATCAGTGTGTGTGTTCCTTTAAGTGCGAGAGTGGTGTGTGGAGCGTGCGTGTGCGTATGGTGTGAGTGGTCAAGCAAGGTGAGGGAGCGACAGTTTTGAGTATGAGTGTGTAAGAGGGACAGAAGGAAAAAGTGTACAAACATCGATATACTGTCTTCCACTGCTGGCAAGGGAGTTAACCCCGACATTGGCCCTGGAGGAACTCTCCCCTGTGCTCGCTGACTATGGTCGGACGAGCTGAGCAGGAAAGGTTAACAGTAGATTACCCTCAGTATTTTAATCTGTCAAAATGACGGACGGCCTTCAGAATTTTCCGGCATTTTAATAAAAAATCTGTCAATGACGGAATATTTTCGGTTAACGCGACCTCTACTTCGGAGTGAGGCGGGTTGTTCATGTTCAGATTTTTACTAAGTGCTGTGAGAAATGCCACATCAGTAGGTATAGTTCTAAACTAAGGTTTGTCCTGTGATTGACATCACATTTGTCTTCAAACTTAAAGGGTAAAAAGTAGTCACTGTTCCTCAGGAGGTTATAAAAACATGTTGAAGGTAAAGGCTATAAAAAAGGAATCTGGAATTTACCAAAATGATTCACAAGCCACAAAGATTCTGGGAAAATGTCCTTTTGACAAATGAGACAACACTGTAGTTTTTTGGTGAGTCCCATCATCTCTATGTCCACGGATACAAACATGAAACAAAGAAAAGAAGGCTGTACCTACTGTGAACCATGGAGGAGGTTCTGGTATGTTCTAGCGCTTTGCTGTAGCTATGATGGAAACATCTTCTTTCTGATATTGGAACACTGAGCTAGTATCTGTTTGTTGGTCAGTGTAGTTGTGTCATAGTTCATTGTCTGCATCTATCCCCTCTCACTGGGGTTACTACAGTAGTAGGACTCCATTAGTATGATGTTCTCCACCCTGCCCCGTGACTGGTTCCATTTGTCCATTTCACATCAGAACGTCCTGGTTCCACAACACCTGACACTGACCTTGTTGACCCCAGTGACGTCCGAGTCCATATGACTCTAGTTCTTACATATACTGTATCTATACATAAATACACCTGTAGAACTGAGTATATGGCAGAGTTAATGGTGCTCAGTCTGGACTAGACAAACAGTACAGGGAGGATTTTACTCACCGTGAGATGAAGGGTTTGTACAAGAGACAGGGAGGTATGATTGGACATTTTTTATTGCAGTCAGCCCTGTAACAAAATAACATTATTAACATCTGCAAAATTATACAATAAAATCACAAATGATCCTCCTCTTACCAGCAGTTAGAAAAGGACCCATGAGACCAAAACCTGTTTGCTTCAGTTTGAGGCCCTCATGATCATCTGGTGAAGAAGATGGTGTTTCCTCAGATTTTTCGTAGCTCAGATGTTCTCCGTTGTTCTCTTTCACTATTTGATCCAGTCGTGTTAACAGTTCATGATGTTCAAGGTTCTCCATCTGTTGCTGTCCATATCTGCATCTTCTGATCATGTCTTGTACAGCTGGACGTTGTCTGTAGGTTTCTGTCCGTCCTGGACTCCCTGGTAAAATCAGAACCAGTGTTTGATTAAATGACTGATCACTGAAGTTTTTAAGGACTAATTCTATTCTCTGTTTGTGTTTTTCAGTGAAGTCTTCAGGCTGTAGAACCAGCAGGAACACATGAGGTCCAGGACGTGAAGCATCTGAACAGTCTTTTATGACCTTCATCAGCTCATGGTTTGAGATGTCAGACAGTAGATGATCCGGGGTGTTGATGACGACAACATTTTTATCTTTTATTGTTCTGCTGGTTCTCTTGGAGGAGGTGGGTTTGCCATAGAACACAATCTGATCCAGGATCAGATTTCCTACTGAATTCCTCTTAGACCAGTTGTTCCCCAGAAGAACAACCCTCAGCTCAGACACTGAAATGACAAATAATGTAAATGCTGAATTATTAGCAGATGTTAAAGGACTGTGATTGAGTTGATTCAATGCCTTGTCTGATGACTTGAACTGTTTGATGACTCAGTGTCATGGACTGATGAGTGTAAATACTGAGTCCTGTTGGTCAGACTAATGTGTCTCATCAACATTCACATCCTGCCTTTATATTCACCTCTGATCATGTTAGTTCTGATTACCTCCGCCAAGGAGGTTATGTTTTTGCCAGGGTTTGTCTGTCTGTCTGTTTGTTTGTCTGTCCGTTAGTGTGCAACATAACTCAAAAAGACAGATTTTGATGAAATTTTCCGGGTTTGTTGGAAATGGGATAAGGAAGAAATGATTAAATTTTGGTGGTGATCGGGGGTGGGGGGGCCCACGGGGGGGGGGGGGCCACTGATCAGCCTGGGCGGAGGTCTGCGCTCTCCAAGTGCTTCTAGTTGACTGATATATTTATTTCGAATATGAATGTCAAAACAGAAGAAAATAAATAAACAAAACACTTAAACTTAAGACATATAATACATATTTGAAAAGGAGCGAGAAGAAGTACAATTTATAAACTCCCACCCCTTCTCCTTATGTAATTAAAAGCAATAATAATCTTCCTAGTCTAATCATATCTATACAATACACTATAATATGACTGATACTCATTACCTCCGCCAAGGAGGTTATGTTTTTGCCAGGGTTTGTTTGTTTGTCTGTCTGTCCGTTAGTGTGCAACATAACTCAAAAAGTTAAGGACAGATTTTGATGAAATTTTCAGGGTTTGTTGGAAATGGGATAAGGAAGAAATGATTAAATTTTGGTGGTGATCGGGGGTGGGGGGGGCCCACGGGGGGAGGGCGCAGACCAGAAAATTTCATCAAAATCTGTCCATAACTTTTTGAGTTATGTTGCACACTAACGGACAGACAAACAGACAGACAGACAAACAAACCCTGGCAAAAACATAACCTCCTTGGCGTGGGGGGGCCCACGGGGGGCGCCACTGATCAGCCTTGGCGGAGGTCTGCGCTCTCCGAGTGCTTCTAGTTATTAAATAATTTGGTTTCTGGCTTTATATTATTGTGAACATATATAATATGATTTACATAAACACATAATACAATAACACATGCATGTAAATACATATTCATACACAGATCTATAAACACACACACACACACAACTATACATACATATACATACCACATACTTGTCCATCTTCATAACGCACCGTGATCCCCAACCCCTCTCTCATCCCTGTACCTCTGAAAAATTGTCTTTCTACCTCCTTTTAAATTCTTTTATGCTTGGTTATTGCTTTAACTCTATATTAAATCTGTTCCAGTCTCATCCCGCTTACTGAAACACAAAAACCCTTCCTAGTCGTGCGTATTAAGTGAATTTTAAAGTTAATTTTCCCCCTTAAATTATTACCCCCCTCATGAATACTGAATAATTTCTGTATATTTGTTGGTAAGAGTATTTTTAGCTTTGTACACAGCTGTTTGATAGTCCACAATGTCTGTGAACTTGAGTAATTTTGACTGTAAGAATAGTGGGTTTGTGTGTTCCTGGTAGGTTGTGAATGATCCGTATTGCTCTGTTTTTGAATGATAGTTTGTGGCTGCATAGAAGTCTTGTAGTTTTTGCCCCAGATCTCAGTACAGTTTTGTAAATATGGTGAGACTAGGTAACAGTACAGAGTGTGAAGCGACTTCTGATCCAAAACCTTCTTTGCTTAATTTATTATTTCGATGCTTCTGGAAACTTTAGTTTGTACATGTTTGATATGTGCATTTTAACTGATTCTGTCATCAATGGTTACCTTAAAGTATTAACTTTACTCAGGCATTTCTGTCTTTGTTGTTCTGACAGGACAGTATGTCTGCAGACGTCCACTGTGGAGACACTTTCTGTGGACGATGAAGATCAGATCCTTCCACTGGATAATTACTGCACAGATGAATATGTTTCAGTTTCTACAGGTTCTTGAACTGATGTGAGTACCTTCTCATTTATTACACAACCATGTCAGAAGAACAGATGTAAATGTGCTTCAGAAGAGTCTCATTATTGACCTGAATCCAATAAAACAACTGAGGAGAACAAACGACTAAAACTGGGTTCAAAACTGTCCAACCCATTCAAACCTGAAGGATAACGGTGAACCATGATCTACCAGAAGATCAGATAAAGGTTTGGTCCAATCAGATCCTAATTGATGTGACATTGTATAAAAAAAAAAAAAAAAAAACTAAAAAAAATGAATCAGTAAAATTACTGAAATGAGTCTATTTACCACAGATGTTGAAGTCATGTTTGTGTTCTATTCATTTTCTGCGTCTGCCTTTGAATGGATCTGTTCAGTTGTAGTTTCCTTTTTTGTCCAGTAGGTGGAGTGTGAGGTCAGATGTAGAGTTCAGTAGGAGTCACAGTTGGTGGATTGAAGTTAAACGACATTAAAGACATTTAATTATAAAGTACATTGAATAGCAGTTTAATTTTATTATTAAATTATATGTAATAATGACAGTAACTCTTTCCTCCTTTGCTCTCATTGTCATTAACTTAAATATTATTTTCAGTGCTGCTGTGTGGGTGGCTGTGGCAGGTCGTCCAATGACCGAAGGGCTGGCGGTTCAAATCCGGCCTCCGATTGTCCACATGGCGAAGTGTCCTTGGGCAAGACACTGAACCCTGAATTTCTCCCAGTAAGGCCTGGCAGTGCCTACTGTTGTATGAGTGTGTTTGTGAAAAGTGTGTGAAGTGCTTTGGGCATCATGAAGGTGTGGAAAAGTACAATATAAGTACCGACCATTCTGGATCTTAAATGTTTCCTTCTTCTATTAAAGTGTTGTTTCAGTATTTATGGGATGACAGTCTCAGGTTTACACTTCACACCTGTTACAGTGTTTTGATTGGCTCCAAACACAAACAACTCAGACCCATGTTGTGATTCATTAATATGTGGTTCATGTTTTGGACCTCTGTGTGTGTGTGTGTGTGTGTGTGTGTGTGTGTGTGTGTGTGTGTGAGTGTCAGCACGATTCTGACAAATGTAGACATTTTGGCCTGGCCAATTTGGTTCCTACAGTTGAGGAATAGTCTTGTCTTGACATTCAATATCTCAGCAAGTTGGTAGGACCAATATTTGTGGAGATATTAGTCATTTTGGAATATAATAGCCTTACAATCACAGAAGCACAGTACCACGCTGCATGATGGGAAATGACGTTCAAAACAGCAACGCCACATTTACTAGTTACTAGGCCTGTAACGGTACACAAAATTTTCAGTTCGGTACGTTTTCGGTTTTCAAAGCCACGGTTCGGTTTTTTTCGGTTCGGTACGGGAAGAAAGAAAACCCCTCAAAATGTCTTTCATACATTTATGAATTTTTTAACATTTTTTCCCCCAATTTTTGGACACAATAGAATATAGAAAAACAGGAATAATATAATTCTGCTGCTGTAAATCAAATAGAAAATAAAATAAATTATTAATATTACTAAATGTATTTTAAACATTAGTATTGCACTTTTCCCTGAAAGGTAGTTTTGAACAAACAAAAAAATCTAATCACAGTTCTGTTAGTTCACATTCTGCAGAAAAATATCAGCAAAAAAATTCTGCATGAAGTGCAACATTAACAGGAGGGTAAACTGGTATTCTGTTTTAACAAACTGAAGAGCAACATTGACAACAAACTGAACCAAATTATTTATTTTAGGACAGAGAACAAACTGTTTAGGACACTTTGTGTACTTGTGTGTGTGTGTGTGTGTGTGTGTGTGTGTGTGTGCGTGCGTGCACGCGTGGAATGTACGATTTGTCTGGGGGATGGTTTGTTTGTTGTTTTTTTGTTTTGCTTTTTTTGGTCGGAGCCGGGGGGGTGGGGGGGTGGGGGTGCGGTCCGGTCCATAACTAACGTAACTAACACTGGCGTGAAACGAAAGTGAAACTTTATTTTTATATACTTTCAGTGGCCAACTCCGAGTTTTATTCCTCTGTTTTACAGCGTGTGTGAGAGAGAGAGAGAGAGAGAGAGAGCTAGTGTGTTTTAGAACTACCGTAGTTCCTAGGGGCCAAACAACGTCCGTCTTATTAACGTCTCTTTCCTCGTTGTTGTCTTTCACCGGGACCTGAAGTGATCCAAACTGGACTGTAATGATGGTGGAGGGTCTGCAGTCTTTTCCTTCCAGGTTCACATCATATTTGTTGTTTTTTTTTTAACCCTATATCAGCTGCTATTTGGTATTTCGGGTCAATGTGCGTGTCCTTTAATATGTCCGTGTGAAACTTGCGCGGATTTAAAGTTCCGCATCAAACGACATCTTTCGTTCCTTTTTCTTTTTGTCAACATACTGTTCCGTTTCGGTACAGCTGTGTGCCGAACTGAACAGGTGTGTACCGAAACGGTTCGGTTCGGTACGTGTACCGTTACAGGCCTACTAGCTACAGACCCGACATAATGGTATCTGAGCCAGTTCTGAAGAGGGCAAGAGGGGGCAATGCCCTCTTAAACAAACGTCCTGCCCCCTCAAAACAAAGTTGGCAAAGTTTCAGGAGTTGGTGAAATCATTGAACAGTTCTGTTCCAAGTGAACAGCTGTTTAGGTTGTGGCTGTGGTGTGTACACCATATATGAGCACAGTACTGTGGCAACAAGAGGACAATGAGTTCATGGAACAGTGTCCATGATTGGGACAACATGCTCTTACTGCTTATTGACACAGGACAAATGATAACAGTTGATTGGCTCTGTGGAAATACACACATATTTGGTGTCAGTACTGTGGCAGTAGGCATTGCCTAATATTAAACAGATTAACCTGTGTTCACATCATGTATTTCTGTCCTAAACCTGTCGTCATCGGTCTAAACCCTGTTGGACTCACCAGATGCTGTGGCCATGATCCAACTCTTCCAGATTGGGAGATTCAGCTGGTGCAGTGTCTGATGGAACCAACACAAAACAACATGACTAATATTAAAGAAGCAGTAACAGTTGAACATGAACTGTCTGTATCATTCATTACTGTTCATAAACTGTTAGAAACGCCCTGATGGGGGGTTTATTACTGTCATTATGTCCAATTCAGGAAGAGACAGGACAGTTAAGACCTGGACAGAGGACAGCATCTCTGTTCTACAGGCCTGTTTTGAAAATGCATGGACTGGGAATGCTTTTATGATACATGTGAGAACATAAATGAACTGTCAGACACTGTCTCATCATATGTTATTTTTTGTGTGGACTCAGACTGTAGTTATGTACCCAAATAACAAAACCTGGGTGACCAAGGAACTGAAATGGGTCCACAATAGGAAGAGGAGGACATTTTACACTGGGGACTGTTTAAAGAAAAAGGCTGTAACTAAAGAAGTGAAAGAAGGAAAGCTAAACTGCAGAACAAACAGAACTAGAGGAACAGTAGGGCAGTGGTGATCTTAGAGCAGGCTGGACAGGAATAAAGGATATCAACTATAACATCTATAAACTTTCATTTCTGTTAGACCAGGCAGCCATTCCATGGGACTGGAGTAGACTAGAGGTTCCCAAAGTGGGAAACCCTCTTTGGGTGCCTTTGAAAACCACTGGGGTAGAGGATGTTGAGCTGCCAAATAACTTTAATTCATTAATTTCATGGTTTGAAAGGTCCGATTTTTTGGCTAATATCTCTGTGCTTAGTAAGTCTCTATAAACCCAAAAATGATATCTTGATATCACATGAACAGGTCACAGCTGTTCTTAAGAAGGTGAACATTAGGAAGGCTGCTGGTCCTGATGCCATCTGGGGTCGCACACTGCATTATTGTGCAGATCAACTTGGTAGTGTATTTACTTTACTGTTCTGGAAGTGTGGAGATCGTGGAGAGATACCAACGACATGGAAAACATCCACAATCAAATGAAAACGTAAAACCCCAACAGATCTAAGTGACTTCAGACCAGTAGCTCTTACATCACGTGATGAAGAGTCCTGAGAAAATCTTAAAAAAATAACATTATGTCCCTATTTGAACTGAACCACTGTTCATTCAGTCCCATTCTGGACTAAAGTGCATGTAAAAACAGACACAGAAAGGGATTTCCTGTATGAGTCACCCAGTAGAAACAACACATTTACATTTATATCATCAAATAAAAATACTATGTCAACTCTTAAAATACTTTGTAGTCAAATGTAAAGTGTGTGGGTCCTGGAGGAACCTGCGTGAAGTTGGCCCCCCACCCAACGAAAATTTCTGGATAAAGAGTGTCATTCATTTGTGCTGTTAAAATTTTTGTTTGTGCTGCTATGGTTATTGAGTTATTAACAATTCTTTTATAGGTCATTCTGGGGTCAGCCAGCCCCCCCCCCCCCCCCCCCCCCAAATTCACTCGAAATGGTTTTTAATGTATTTTTACAGGAGCTCCATTTGCACTGGATTCTACATTGTTCTTCCTCTGTTCATCACAGCTGTCACGATGGTCTGACCTGATCAGAACTTCTTGGTGACTCTTACCTGGTAAAGTTGTCCTGTCAACAGTGTTTAAAATTTCAATAAAAAAGCAAGTGTTTTGTTCAGTAGTTTTGTTTCCTATTTATGTAAATGGAGCATCATGAGACTTCACAATTATCCCACTAGTGGGAGCTGGACAGGTGTGAACCTGTAGTCCACCTGTGGAAGAAAAGTTAGTGCTGCAGGAAATTCACATTTAATATTGCACATTTTTACAAGTTTGAGCTTCTTTGCAGAGGATTTACAACCCTCTGCAAAATCTGATTTCTGGCCAATGTAAGTGAAATGTTTTAAAACTAAGTTAGCAGAATATTGACTCAAAAATTGCTCACAAAATATTGCTAATGTATTAAAGTAACCCTTTTGACAAGAAGAGAGAATTTATTCCAGAAAAGGCTGAGTACAACAAATTTTCTAAAACTAAAAAAAAAAAAGAATATACCATTTGAAGCCTGGCACCTGGACTCATGTCATAAATGAGAAGATTAGGAAAGCAGTCCAAAGTCCTGTCACATTTATTTATGAAAGACCCAAGGTCTATCCATCAATCACAATTACATTGAAATCAGAGGTGACTGTAAAGAGCGTCTCAGTCATCTTCAAGGTTCCTTTATTTATACCTGTGGGTAGATTTGTTTTGCAGACAGTGATTGTATTTGTCATTACAACAGAACACACCTTGAACCCGTTTGGCAGGTACTTGACTGAGTGTCCAGACAAAAAGGGCTCAGTGTTCCACCATTCAACAGTATAGCAGCATGGATAAGGAAAAGAATAAAGTCAATAAATAAGATGCAATAAAACATAAAAAACATCAAGAAGATAAAAACAGTCTAAAAACCAGGATAAGAACATAACATTTAAAAATTAGAAGTCACAATAATAATACATAGAGCAAAGAAATCGGATAAATAACTAAATAAGTGAATACAGTGCAATATCACTATTTCTTCTTGAGCTCAGTGACGGCGACAGGAACAAAGCTGTTTTGAGAACACTGTGTCCTGCACCATGGGATTAAAAACCTTCATCTGGAGGATAGGAAGGCAGTGCTGGCCAGTAGAGCATTCCTGGTAATATTAATGTAACTAAAGGAGGTTTGGTGTTCACTCCTTGAACAAACACACTTTGTGCTCAGAGGTTTGAGAAGCTTCTGCTAATCAGACTTCCTTTATTGTCATTTAATAATCCACCATCAGTACCTTACCAAACGAAATTTCAGGTGCTTAGCTCAACACAGTGTCAGTTATAAAAATAAATAAAAACACACCTCACGAAATATAAAAATAATCTAAAATACTGTAAACGTGTATATGTATAAAAATTAGATTTAAAAAATTAAAGACTAAAAACTAAAGTGCATAGTGCAATAAAGTGCTTCAAATTTATTGCACTGACAGGGCAGCAGCAGATTTGGAACAAGTCCTTTTTCCTTTGGCTGTTCAACAGTCTGATGGCCAGGGGGAAGAAACTGTCTCTGAATCTGGAGGTCAGCAGCGTGAACAGTCCATGATGTGGGCATCCAATCACTGTTTAACTTGTAAACATTAAGGCCCTGCTAAATGTTTCACAGCAAACATCAACCAAAAGTTCAACACTCTTCTTAGATCACATTCTACAGTTTATTCAATGAGCTGATCTTTGCTGTTTTTATGAGGGACAACGCAGAAAGTATTACTTTAAAAGTCAGAGTAGAGTTCCTTCATTTGGATTTTTGGTTTCCATGTGTATTATTGACAGTCTGTTACATACTGTGTCCCATCAGCTGATGAAACACTGCAGTGTTTACAACTCTAGGTTTTCTTCTGCAGAGTTAAGGTCATGTAATGTTCAAATAAAATAAAATAAAGTGTGTTTAGTTCCCCAAGGAATAATCTGTTCAGGATCAGTTTTTAGGGAAGGAAAATAATTATTAACTTAAAAGTAATGAAACTAATTCATTTAGCTACAAAGTCACAAGTAACATAAATACATTTTAAATGAGTAATAAATGAAACTTAAGTTATTCCACTTTGTTTGTAACTTCACTGTTTGAAGGTGCATCCTAAAATACTCATATTTGGTCTGATATTCTGTCCACTTTAGCTCCCTGAAAACCCGATGCCTTATAAACCAATTAATACTAATCACTCCAATAATTACTGTTTAGCACAATAAGTTAAAACAGCTGTTACCAAAAATATGGGGTGTATCTGAGCAGTTTGTCAAAGCACAGCAACACAAATGTAGAAGGAAATCTGAACATGAACCAACAGCACTGGTAGAGCTAACTGATCTGATGAGGATCATGTCCTTACGGTTGTTTTCTACAGTCACAAAACAAGCAAAACACGTACAAATATTTACCTGGAGTTCTGGTTCAGGGTGACATCCTAAGAGTTTGACTGTTTGACTGGAGGAGTGAAAAACACACCCAAACAGACAGAACTAGGAGGAAAAAAGACGAGTGTGGACCACAACTGAATCTGTCCACTCTGGTTTGTGCTTCAGCTGTTTTTAATGCATTTGAATGAACGGGAAACACGGACCAAACCATTTCTGGGAGTGAACTTGGAGCGGCGGGGGCGGGGTTAATGTTAACAGCACAAACAAAACTTTAAATGGCACAAACGAAGCACCAACGAACGCAACCATTTCCACTCAGTTGGGGGAGGGGGGGCTGTGTGACATCATCGGCTGAAAAAAAATCTTGTATAAAACCATAACAGCACAAACAAAAGTTTTAACGGCACAAACGAAGCACAAACAAACGCCACCATTTCGATTACATTTTGAGAAAGTGTGTGTGTGTGGGGGGGGCGCTGTGTGACCTCAGAATGACCTATAAAAGAATTGTTAATAACAGCACAAACGAATGAGATTATTTATCCAGAGATTTTTGTTGGGGTGGGGGGGGGCAACTTCACGCAGGTCCTGGAAGACACTATTCAGGTAGGATAAACCAAATACTTTAGTGTGAAATGAAGCTGTTTTGCCTCATTGTTTAACCTGTATTTACAGTGAATTTACAACCTTTTACACCTCAGCATCAAACTATGAATTTACATCATGATAGTCAGACATGAAAACAAGGCTTATCTAACTGCAGAAGCACTTATTAACAGGATTTACTGTGAACTCACCTGTTAAACAGTTACAGTATCAAAGAGATGGAGAAGCGAATGTGAATGCTGCCTTCAAGTGTAATGGGAAATACTAGTTAGTCCCCCTCACGTCTTATTTCCACTGGAAAACTGAGAGAAAAAAAAAAATTAGATCCACGAACTACAGAGATGAAATTAGCCTTTGACCTTTACAACATGGCAGAGAACAATGAAGGACTAATCACAAATGATAAACAATGCTTTTATTACCACTGTGCTGCTGTTGGCTGATAGTTTTGCACATTTAACCCTTTCATGCATTGTGGTCACTCCAGTGGACAGTTCTTCTCCAGCTGTTCTCTTGTATATTCATGGATGTTGTTGTTTTAGTTCTATATCAGCCAACACAGTGGACACTTATGCATCATCCCATACACTGCAATTCATAGCATCACTTTAACTTTGCTATTCTTGATAAAATTGATCTGCAGTAACATGTTTGAGCATAAAGTAATTGCTTATTATTTTTATTAGACTGTAATCAACAACAAAATGTTTTTTTTTTTCATATTATCTCCATGAAGTGAGTAATAACTAGTATTAGAGTACGTTAAAATGTGACAAAGCATCAGATTAGCAGCATTAAAAATGTTTTTATTTCATAGTTTTCACACAGCATATTAGTAAATACATGTTTCTTTGCGTCAAAAATTGAACACATGGTGTCCAGCTGAGTGGACTTTTTTGCAACTCCATGAAAAATAGATTCATAAAAAAAAAAAAAAAATTTTAAATGCATTGTCTTTCTTTTTTTTTAATCCAATCCAATCCAACTTTATTTGTAAAGCACAGTGGATTAAAGTACTGTACAGAAAAATAAATAAAAACCAAAATAACAGAGTAAAATACAAGGATAGATTAAAAGACATAGAACAACTGTTAAATTTTTTTTTAAAAATGAAATAAAATAAATAGATAAAAATACAGAAGAATAGATAAAACTGAAATAAAAGAATAAAATACAAGAATAGATTAAAAACATAAAAAAGCTGTACAATTAATGCCAAATTTAAGAGGAATAAAAACACTCAGTAAAAAAATTAGGTTTACGGTTCTCATAATTCATGCATGAAAGGGTTAAAGTAGTTTACACAACATATAAAAGAAAATCTAAAAGAACATGTAGCAGCAGATGAGCAGCAGGTCACCGTTAATTATCTGTCCGACATTTGTATTTCACTGAAACAAAAGCACATGAACACAACACACTCACAATTGAACTGAAGATGATCATGATGGTGATGATGATGATGTTCCCTGGTCTACGGGTTCAGTCACAGACCTTTGTCAAAGCGCAGCAACACAAATGTAGAAGGAAATCTGAACAAGAACCAACAGTACTGGTCGAGCTAACTGATCTGATGACGATCATGCCCTTACGGTTGTTTTCTACAGTCAGAAAACAAGCAAAACACACACAAATATTTACCTGGAGTTCTGGTTCAGGGTGACGTCCCAAGAGTTTGACTGGTCAACTGGACGAGGAGTGAAAAACCCACCTAGACAGACAGAACTAGGAGGAAACAAGACGAGTGTGGACCACAACTGAATCTGTCCAACCTGGTTTGTGCTTCAGCTGTTTTTAATGTGAGGCTACTATTGGCTCTTATTTGTGATTGGATGGGCAGCCTACAGCCCGCCCTATTCCGTCAGTGATTGGTTGTCATTATTCTTTTGCATTTCCTGAGCGCTTCATTCACTCGTACAGCAGCTCACAGTCCGTTTCTAGGCTGTGGGGAGTTCAATGTCCCTCCTTGGTCTCACTGCGGCACCTGTCGGGGTTTCTGTTTAATACCGCGATTCTCTCTATTGGAGTTTCACTGTATCTGTGGCTAGTTGACGTGCTCTTGGGCTGAGCACCGTCTCTGGGCTCCTGCAGCTGGCCTGGTTTGGCGGCCACTTGCGTCATGTTATGTATGCACACACTGACTAAAGCAGCACCAATAAAACACACACAGAG
The DNA here is from genome assembly GCF_902148855.1 of Sphaeramia orbicularis. NCBI lineage: Eukaryota > Metazoa > Chordata > Actinopteri > Kurtiformes > Apogonidae > Sphaeramia > Sphaeramia orbicularis. The sequence goes on from NC_043964.1 coordinate 52,031,215, forward strand.
GGCAACACAACGCCAGTAAAACCAAAACACATACACAGCGCCAGTAAAACACACACACACACACACACACGGTCTTTCAACCGTCGGCCAAGGACAGGACAAAAACCGAGTGAGGGGTAAATGATCTCTGTCACTAAATTATATTAACCCTTTATATTAACCTGTGTTGACTCTTGGTGCACTGATGCACTGATAACTGCACATCGGGTTCCATAGCTGTACACATTCATCAATATTCCTTACTGTTAAATCTATATCACACAGCCAATATTGCATGTGTGTGTATATATGTATATGCTTACATCCACACTTAAGTTTTTGTGTGCATGCATAGGTGTATATATGTATGTATGTATATGTGTATATTCTGTATATCTACTTAACTCTCACTCTTTGTATATTCACAGACATCTGTATAGCAAGTTAGTTATTTCTGCATATAGCCTTATATATAGTATATTCACAAGATATTTGTATAGCAAATCAGTTACTTCTGTATAGCCTTAAGGATAATTATAACCACCGTTTATAGCCCTACCTGTACTTACTTCTTCCATAACAATTGTACATATACTGCACAGAACTATTGAACATCCTATTTATTCAACTGTACATTCAATACTTAATTTAACCATCTCATTTGCACTAGCTGTATATAACTGCACTCATCTGTACATACTGCTTACCTGTACATACGATATTTAACTGTATTATACTGCACTTCTGCTATTTGCACTTCTGATTGGATGCTAACTGCATTTCATTACCCTGTATTTATACTGAGTAATGACAATAAAGTTGAATCTAATCTAATCATACTCGTCACTACAGTGGACAGCTATTCTGCAGCTGTTCTCTTGTATATTTATGGATTTTGTTGTTCTTTTCGTTGTTTTTTGTTTGTTTGTTTGTTGTTGTTTGTTGTTGTTTTTTTGGGGGGTTTTTTACACATATCTTTATTAAAGTTTTAAGACACTACATATCTTTTCCGACATGAATTGGTAACATTATGTAGATCTCTCCTGATCATAAACTCCCAGAATTACAAGCCCTCCCCATACTTTTCACATAATTTATCAGTAAATACATGTTTCTGTGCGTCAAAAATTAAACGTGGTGTCCAGCTGAGTGGACATTTTTGCAACTTCATGAAAAATAGGTTCATAAGAATTTTTTTTTTTCATTATTATTTTTTTAATGTATTTTTTTACATTTTTTCAATTATTTTTATTTTATTTATTTATTTTGATTTATTTTTCAGAGGAAAATTTTCAGTCGCATTATTTTTTTCATGCCTAAAGAGGAATAAAAACACTCAGGAAAAAATTTTGATTAAGGTTCTCATAATTTGTGCATGAAAGGGTTAATATTATAATAACTTTGTCCTGTTGCTTTATATCAGTGGTTCTTAACCTGGGTTCGGTGAGTCAGTCTCAGGGGTTCGGCGGAGGTCAAGACACACACTCGACTCATTAGTCAGGTGTGTGTGTCGGGCTGGGTCCATGTATGTAAACAAACGGCTTCGGAGACTCTTTCTCTGATTGACATCCAATATACGCGGTGTATTGTTGTTGCTTATAGCACTACAACACATCCGGAAGTGTTTATAATCTCTTCCACTCGTCTGACGATGAATTATTTGAGTATTTTCCACTTCGTTGTTATGACTTTTGCTACTTCCTGTTAACCACGGAGGCAGCCATGTGTAGCGTTTGTTTACATTTTTCGGTCACCGCACTGGTCAGTTACAATCATGTGATGACCGACGCACCGTCGCGGATGGAGAAATCGTATTACGCTAAAGCCGAGCTAGTGCCGTAATAAAACAACGATCACAAAAATACTGACGGAGTGTAACGAGAACTTTTTTTTTTGATACACTACATGCAATTATCTTTTTTTTATGTCAAAATTGGTTCAGAAAGTTCGGAGCGAGATGAAACGAAAACCGGGTTGACCTGACAGCCTACACATACATATACACAACAGCAGAAGTCACACTGATTTGCAGTAAATATTAATTATTATTGTAGCCTGATGGCAATTAGGTGATGGGTGTGTGTTAAAATGTTAAAAGTGATAAATAGCATAAATATAATAAGTTCATTATTGGAATACATAAGGTTAAAAATTAAAACCATTTCAGTGTGGTTGTATTAAAAAGGTCATGTCTTTGTGAAAAGGTATGGAATTTGTTGTCAGTTCATGCACTGTATTGGTTTTGTTCTTTGAACACAGTGATGTTAATGCACGGTTCATTTTGTGCACCAGTAAAACATATGCCTGTGTCTTGAATTTGAAAAAAATCATATTGTATTTTTTAATGAAGACGGGTTCAGTGAATGCGCATATGAAACTGGTGGGGTTCAGTACCTCCAACAAGGTTAAGAACCACTGGTTTATATGTATATAATTCTACTGACATTTGAGTCTAAAGTTCAGGGTTTTAGATGAAAAAGAAAGATTTGTTGTTCTCTTTGTCATTTGTCACTTTTCAGATTGAATTTGAATAAGACTTTTTGATTTGTGAAATATGAACAAATATAATTTAGTTTTTTTTAATTTTTACTTTTGGCCCAGTTTCAGTTGTTTGTGCGGTTGTTCTACCTGTGCCACTTTTAAGTCTGAGTTTGAACAAAAGTCGACTGCCTTCATTTTGTATAAATTCTGGCCACAGTGAGAATAATTTATTTTATGAGTATTTAGTATTCGTTCTATTATTTTCCAAGCTTATCCGATGAAAAGAAATATGCACAAAGGACTTTTAAAATCATTTTTATTTTATATTAAAGAGTAAATGAACACAGATGAGCTGCCCGACAACTGAATTTCTCTTTGGGGACCAATAAAGTGATTCTTATACTTACATAAACCTAGTGGTGTAGTCTACGTGATACGCAGGTATACGCCGTACACCCACTACAATAAACTACACTACACCACTGCATAAACCCCCAAACCACTTCTTTTCAGTGCCGTCAGGACAGCAGTTCAAATTGTGAGCCTTCAGGACACTATTGTCATTGTCTGTACATACCAACCAAGTTGCCCACCTGTTATTTCAGTCAGCCCACCCTAATATGACAGACTAGAACCGGCCCTGCTGCAGCTCGCTGTTTTATTCTTCATGGAACTGATGAAAGCCATTAAAACTGTAATGAAGAACCCACATCTGTTCACACACACACTTTAATAGAACTGTTCATTGGACATGAATCAGGAGGCATAAATACAAGGCATAATAATAATAATACTAATGAACAGAGTCAAAGGAGCATATATGGATACACAGAGCATTAACGATGGAAAGTATTAAAGGTGATTCAATCAATCAGTGTACGACAGTAAAGGCAGCAATAAAACAATCACACATGGAGTCCAAACAAATACCTCAAATATGTACAGAGATAAAAAAAAAAAAAAACCTGACAGATTTATCAGACCAAATGTCCGCTGGTCAATTCTTCAGTCGACCATGGATGAAGGTTTAGGATCACCAACAGGGAATCAAAGTCTGATTTTTACACACAAAAAGTCATATTTCAGTATAAATGTTGTTCTGCTGTTTGAATAAAAGTATAATACACAGAGCCAAGAACTCTGTGGACTATTCCGACAAAGAAGTATTTTCCAAACCAAGTCAGAATCTGATCAGAACAAAGTGGAGTTTCCACGTGTATGAACTCTGAACAGAAGCTCAGACGCTGATGGATCACGAAGCATCAGAACAGAATGAAGGCGTTTATTGGTTCAGCTGTCAAACTGTTGATCAGACCCAAATATCAGCTGGACTCACACTGAACAACTGGGACTATTATGGGATGTTTGTTCCTGAACCGTCATTGTGGTGGTGACGGTCGCCGGTCTCGGTGATCAGCGTTCATTCGGATCCGCTTCACGGAGACCTGGAACAAACATGGCAGCGGACATGTCCAGTTCAGACGGATGTGTGTGTGAGTGCGTCTACAGTCCAATGGATCCACTGAGGACAGATGGGAACGTACCTTATAGTAGAAGAAGAGGCACACATCAAATATGAGCAGAGCCGAGACGGTGAGCACCACCCTGATGATCAGATTTGTCACCAAGTCTGAAACACAATAGAAACAACCTTTAAACCAGGGCTCTCAAACATACGGCCCAGGGGCCAAATGTGTCCCACCAAAGGTTCCAATTCGACGCCTGGGATGAATTTACAAAGTGCAAAAATTCCACAGTCAAAGCTGTGGAACTTATTTTAGTTCAGGTTCCACATACAGACCAAAATGATTTACAGTGAAATAATAACAGTATAAAAACCTACAAAAAAGAATGACTGCAGATTTTCTATTGGGTTTGATGTGAAAAAAATATTACATTATGCCTATAAATAATGACTACTTCACATTTTTGTCTTTGTTTTAGTGCAAAAAATAACATTAAATTGTGAAAAGATTTACATTTACAAACTATCCTGTAACAAAATGTGAATAACCTGAACAAATATGAACAACCTGAAATGTCTAAAGAACATTAAGTACAGTTTGAACTATTTTCTGCCTGTTACTGTGTGTTTAGTGTCTTTGTAGATCTGATCCATAATGCACATGTAGAAACTACTACTCTAAAATCACCTAAAATCACCCAAAAATTACCCTAAAACCACCTAAAAATCACCCAAAAAACACCTAAAAATCACCCAAAAAATCCTACCTAAAAATCACACCAAAACCACCCAAAAAACACTTAAAAATCACCCAAAAACACCCAAAAAATACCACCTAAAAACCACCCAAAAAACACCTAAAATCACCCAAAAATCACCTTAAAATCATACAAAATCATGTAAAAACCACCCAAAAAAACATTCCAAAAATCACCCAAAAAACATAAAAAAAACCAAACTAAAAATCACCCCCAAAAAAACGCCCAAAAATCACTCAAAGACCTAACATTATGCCTATAAATAATGACAACTTCACATTTTAATGCAAAAAATAACATTAAATTATGAAAATATTTACATTTACAAACTATTCTGTAACAATAAAATGTGAATAACCTGAACAAATATGAACAACCTGAAATGTCTAAAGAAAATTAAGCACAATTTGATCTATTTTCTGCCTGTTCCTCAGTGTTTAGTATCTTTGTAGATCTGATCCATAATGCACATGTAGAAATGATAAGCTGAGGAAGAATATTGTTGAAATTGCACTTATTTTTCTCAAGAAATTTTAGTTTTTTCAGGTTATTCACATCTTTTTGGTTTGATAGTTTATAAAAGTAAGTATTTTCATATTTAATGGGGTTTTTTTACACTAAAACAAAGACATAAATTTGCAGTTGTCATTATCTATAGGTTATTATGCTATTATTTTACTGGTCCGGCCCACTGGAGATCAAATCAAGCTGAATGTGGAACCTGAAAGAACATAAGTTTGCGAGCCCTGCTTTAAACCGACGTCCATGGAACATGTGTCGGTCATTATTCTGCTGATCACAAAAGAGAAAAGAACTGATCAGATCAATAATGACCTGGAAACAACTGGAACACATTCGCATCCAAGAAGAAACTGATGGAAAAAAACACACACAAATCATCCAACGGCTGCTTTTATTGGACATATTCCATTTGAATAAAGGCTGATTTAGTTCAATGGATCCATTCAAATAACCCAGTTCTATAAATCTTCGATTATTTTACCGTTTGATTCAGTCACTGAGGTTTATTTCAACTTACAGCTTCACTGTGGAACCATCAACATTAGAATAATACATGTTGAACTAATGGACCACTGGACATGTTGTAAATGAAAACTGAGCCAACTGACAGAAAGAGTCTTTCCTCTGCAGGTCCCAATCAGTGGTGATTTCTCACAGACTGCAAGGGAAGCCCGGCTTCCCCTAAAATTACGTAAATTAAATGGTTAAATATGTTCGGTTGTGTTGACATTTCATTAACCACAAATGTGTTAGAACACGTTCATCTCAAAGACGAGTTCGTTCAGAATCAGCTTTATTACAAATCAATGGACGCGATGTTGTTCACTTCTCATTCATTCCCGTTGCGCTGTTTTCTCATTCAATCTCTGCTCAGTGCATTTGTCTGTAGACTGCGGGCGTCTCTGGGCTTCAATGGGACTGAGTGGAACAGTTTTTTTCATTGCCTGAAAACTGGACAGTAATTGGATAAATGCCACGATGTTGTCCCGCCCCCGGACGCCGGACGTCTCTGGGGGTAAATGGAGCTGTGGGCGGAGCTCAGCCGGGCTGGACGCCAGAATCCCACATGCTGATTGGAGGATCAGTCGAAAGGCTGAACCCCGTTTGATTGACAGCTATTTTGAGATCTCCTCCTTCACTGACACAGTTCAGTTTAATACCGTCACACATTCTGCTGCGAAATCAAGAGAGAAACCACTATGAAATTACTTGTTCATTTCTTACACTGTAAATAAAACCCACTCATTGTACTTCCTTGTTTCAATTTAACATAATTTCAGCGTTTTCTTGTTTCAGTTACATAATTTAATCATTTCTTGTTCGAGTTGAATATCGTTTTGTAGATAGTTAGATCAGTCATACTGTCGGCTAGGTCGGAGTGAAAGGAGCATCTGTTTAAAAAGGCTGAAGTCTTACACCCACAACACACTGGGCCAAGGCAATCTAAGCAGAGAAGACACTGGTCCAGTCCCTGGAAAAGACGCCTACTTGGTACGATTAGGTCACTGAGCTTTTTCTTAAAAATAAACGGAGGGCCGAATGTATGTTTAAATAACTTGACAATTTTAAAAAAAAAAAAAATTATGTAAGCTGACAATGAGCTTCCCCTGTCTGAAAGACGAGCAGCCGCCACTGGTCCCAAAAACACAAAGTTTCATTCATTCATTTTCTGAACCCGCTTTATCCTCACTAGGGTCACGGGGGTCGCTTGGAGCCTATCCCAGCTACATAGGGGCAAAGGCGGGGTACACCCTGAACAAATCGCCAGTTCATCGCAGGGCTGAACATATAGAGAAAAACAATCACTCTCACATTCCCACCTATGGGCAATTTAGATTAACCAATTAACCTATCAGTGCATGTCTTTGGACAAAGTTTGATTTATTTATTCACTGATTTGTTTTCAATTGAAGAATAAAAAAGGCTTCTCCGTACTGATTAAAATGTCTTCACTTTCACCAAACATCATTCAACAGTGTTTTACTGAGGTGATGGAGCCCAGGTTATGTCTAAACTTAAATTACACAGTTTCTCTAAATGCCCCTTAGTTTGCCTCGTCCAGTGTTTTCCTACACACCCTGAACGGCTCTTAGGTGTAGGATGAGATTACTCTGATTTCTGCTGCATTTCTTTAATAATTAAGACACAACAATGAAGAAACTGACCGACAGAGATAAAGAGGGAAACTTTCTGACAACTTGTAGCTGCAAACTATAGATTAACACCGGACAAAAGTTTGTGAATTGTTCAGGAAGTTCATGAATTCACTCTCTTCACTGACTGAATATCCGGGTAAGTTAGCAGCGCCGTTTAGCTTAGCTTAGGTTAGCTTAGCTGATTTAGTTGGATTAATACATTTATGAGCTGAATGTAGAATGTTAGATGACATATGGAAGTTGATATATCGAAACCCACTCAGGATGTGAAACTTGTTCTGATATTAAGCTTTAAAAACGTTTCAAATCAGTTGAGTTGTGGTGGAGCTAAGCTAAGCTAACAGGCGGCTTTCTAAGCTAACATGGCACCATGTGTTCTACTGCTGTGGATGTGGAGACATGTGACTGACATGTATTCAACCAGTTGGACCGAAAGGAAATACAATTCAATGACTTTTTATGTTTCCATTGTACTCTGTGTAACAAAAAATACAAAAAATGTTTAAAAAAAAAAAAAAAAGATGAAAAGAAATAATTTAATGGGTTGAGGTATTTTTGTCAGGTACTGTACTGAAAAAGAAAGACATTTTAGAATGTACTGTTGTACTTTTTATATTGCATGTTTCATAGTGTTAAAGGTGAATGTTTATTATAAGGACTGTCTTAGTAATTGTCTGTACATTTGTGTTTAGTTTTTTTTTTTTTTTTTTGTGGATTTCCTTCTATGGACAGAACTGCTGCCTTCCCCTGGGACGCCGTCCTGAGGACATACCAGGATGTTCATCTTTTCCATGGATGGTGTTAGGATCTTTATCAGCGGAACTGAAGTTTTGGAGGATATATTTATATTTTGTACTTTTTTCTCCTGAGATTTCAGAGGTTTGATTTGTGCCCAACATATAAAACTGAAATGGTATAAACTAGGGATGGGAACATTATCCGATACGTATCGATAAACCGACACAGGCGTGCACAATCTTAGTGCACCGTTAGAGAAGCTGCGAGTGAATGAAAAGTTTGGAATAACATCACGATGCATCGGTTACTGAATGTTTGTATTGATAAAATTCGACCCGTTCAATAGAATATATTTTTACTTGCATTTAAAAGTGTTACTCTTTATCTGGGTGTCACACGGTTACCAACCAAAACGCACACATGTGCACCCCCCCTGGCCGAATTGTGCATGTGTGGCCAAGCACCCCACCCCCAATTACACACCACCACACCAACCAGTTCTACAGGAAACACTGCACATGTAACTTTAATATATTGGAAAATGCTGTACCGAGATGTGTGTTGTATCGGCCTTACAACTAAGATTCGCAACCCTGGTATAAATTTTAGATTAACAACTAGATTAGGGTGTGTGTGGAGGGGTTACACATGCGCGGTTCGGCTGAGGCTCAGTCGGGTGCAGGGGCTGCGTGGGGGTCAGCAGGGCTGGGCCGGTTTCCATCCTACTTATAATACAATGGGGGTAAGGAGCGGTGTGGACCACACTGCCTGTGGAAGTGACAATGAAACTTCACACTCATTTACCTTTTCCCTCCTGAAGCTTTGCAAACTTTAATTTGAGGGCCTATTTGGCCCTATTATATATTATACATATGTATAATATAAATATACGTCTAATGCATTGGTGATTATTTTTTTCCATGAAATGTATGGTGTGGCTGCAAGGATTTAAAGGTGCAGGAGACTTTTTTAAACAGTCCATGTGTTTACAAACAGAGCCAGGAGGTAACTCAGGCATCTTTGGAATTTTGTTGCAACGTGCATTGTGGGAAAGGGAGGTTTGCGCCGCTGCCTGCAGCGGCAGTACAACCATATGATATTATATGGATGAAACAAACACGACGTGGAAACGGCTGAAATGCGGAAACGATAGAGGAATATGCACAGAGGGAAGGGAGCTCCTGCCGTTTCCGTGTTGTGTCTGCCAGGTGGCTGCGCGAGCCTTCGTTTTCCACAATGCACGTCGCGACTAAATTCCGAAGATGCTCGAGTTACCTCCCAGCTCTGTTTGTAAACACATGGATTGTTTATTGTGGATGAGACTTCAAAATTGTTCACCGTAATGCAAGAGATTCAGGTGAGTGATCACAGAAAGACTTACAGATTCGTGATACGTAGGCTATGACTGAGGTTTTACAGATTTGATGAAAAATTTGTCATGAAAGTCTCCCACATCTTTAACCTTACCAGCAGAGACGCTGCATTACCAATCTCTTAGTTGAACCCGAGATTTTAAGATAATGATTGGTGCTCCTTTGGACATCAGATATGTGAAACTCCTTCGACAAAGACACTTTAGAGCTTCCTACAATATTCTGGCATTTAGCAAATAGAAATAATTTTGGTAATCCTAATTGACCTAAAACAGGAAAAGTTTAGTCTGATTTTATCTCAGACAGTGAGAAAAAAAGCGTGTGTGTCTTTTTATATAGTGTATGTAAACTTCTGGTTTCAACTGTATATGGAAACAACAGGACCTGGACATGAGCGTCCTATGTCAGACCTGAGTAATAGTTACAGTGATATTAGCGTTTATGTAAAGGAGCTCTACATTCAACCTGGATGGACTGGGTTTAAACTCAACTGTGGTTTGAACTGAGCTCAGATTAAAGGGGTGTGTTGTTGTAAAGCGTGTTTGTTGGTTCAGCCCAGTCTCGGGTTTACCTGATCTCAGTCCTACCAACGTGGTTCTGCTCACACCTGTTCACTCTGCTCACTGGGAATGTTGTGGAACATGGTCATGTGACTGTTACTGATGCATTGTGGGTGTTTTGTGTGTGTTTGTCCTGACATTACCTCCGACAGTGAGATAGAGGGCGGGGCTCTGAGACGACGAGAAGCTGTGGTTATAAACGTCCACGTGATAAACACATGTGTAGTTCCCTCGGTGGGCGTAGCCCATGGCAGACAACAGGAAGTGGGCGGAGTGATTGACAGCTGGCAGGGTGCGGTTCAGCGGCTTCTTTGTGTCGGAGATCAGCTGGAAGGAGCCTCCTGGGTACTGTGGTTGGACGGAGCATGTGATGGTGAAGTCAGAGCCGACGAGCACCCGGAACCCCTGCTGGTAGACCTCAAAGACCCTGTCAGACAGGGAGATGTTGGGCTGAGGCAGCAGATCTGTCCACACACAGAGACATGATTGGACCAAGCAGCACACATGAGCACAAACAAGCAGTCAGAGAATCCATCCTCCTCAGAGACACAGATGGATCTGACCCACATGAGTTTGGGATGGGATGAACACTGACCAATGAAAACATGGAGGAATGGGTCATTTAGAGCACAGCTGACCTTCAAAGGCATTATGGGTAAAAAATGACAAACGTGGTGGTTTTAGAGTCTCACATGTCAACATTTGGTCCTTTTGTCCTAAATGAGAAAAATGGGAAATATGTTTGTGTTTTCAGCCTCATCTGGTCCAAATGAAGACGTTCATTTGAGATCTGGATGTTTCAAAGGTCAAAGGTCAATATTTGACACATTTTACAGACAAAAATCAATGAACTGAGACAAAATAATCAACTGATGAAGTGAAAAGATTCATTAGACGTAACTTTAAACGTCAGAGTCAGAACCATCTGGTCACTGAGAATTCAGTGAAGACACAGATTGTGTCCATTTTGTACCTGAACACACCACGTCCACACCAGATGAGTGATTAAAAGGATCATCTTGTCCAACACAGTCCCTCAGTCCAGATGTCAGCTTTACACAAGGAACAGACACCACCCACACAGGTCTGTCTGTAGAATTATCTGTTCTGTTGACTGAAACAGCTGATCCACAGTCCAGATGTTGACACACAGCAGATCCAGATTTCAGGTCCCAGCGTTTAAAGCGGTCTACTACTGGTCTCCAGTGTCCCTGCTGTTGGATCTCCAAAGTACCAGCACAGCGGCTCGGCTGTCCCACCAACCTGACACCACCTGGATCTGAGCAGAGACACAAAGACATGAGTCACAGAAACACACTGTCATATGAAAGCCACGCCCCCTTGGTACCTGAACAGGTGAGTCCAGCAGCTGTTCCAGGTGAGCAGGTCTTCCCAGCGGAGCTGGACCTTCTACAGTCCAGGACAGCAGACTCATTGCCTTCACACTGGAGCTCACTGGTCCAGACTGGAGCCTCCCCCTCTCCATAGAGCCCCCCCTGGAGGAGCCCAGGAGCCCCACAGCCCAGCTCCCTACAGACCACCTGGGTATCATTCAGGTCCAAATCCTCTTCACACACTGAGGACCAGGACTGGTTGGACCGGACCTCCAGTCTGCCTGAACACAGACTGGAACCATGGACCAGTCTGACAGAGTCTGTGGACCCACAACAACACACACACATGTTTAAAGACACAAAAGCCCCTGGACAGACGGCAGTGTGAGGGTGGACTCTGGAACCCTTTCAACCCTCAGCCTAAAATGGACCACCTGCACTTTTTTAGTATTTTTGACTAGAAAAAGGGTAGAAAATATGCTGTGAGTTCGTCCTTTTGCCCATATTTTCAGAACACTTAGAACATTCAAAATCTAGTCATTTCCAATTTAATAATAATAATAATAATAATAATAATAATAATAATAATAATGGATTAGATTTTTAGAGCGCTTTTTGGGACACTCAAAGTACTTTACAATTTCCTGCATGTTCTAATTCTGCTCAAACAGCTTCTTCTCCAGCTTCTAGTTCAGGCCTGAGTGAAATGACCGTAATGACCCAATAAAACCTGTAAAGCACAACGTCTTAAACAGTGAAAGAGTTCCATCCATCCAAGCGGAGAAGAAAGAGAAAGAACGGAGTACAATATATAACAGAACAGTTCTATACAGTATATTGTCACAGTGATAAATACTACAGTTATGAGAGATAAATAATGGTTGGTTACCCACAGAGATGATTAGAAGGATCAAATATGCAATAATTCTAAATACTACAACTACTACTAATAATGGCTGCATGTTTAAATGTTCTTCCATGTTCCCTGTGCAGAACCATATCTGTGCACACGTGTTCTCACATTCATCTGCAGAAGGTTTTCAGTTCTCAGCAGAAAATCTGAATTTATGGGCCCGACTGACCACATAACATTTGGAAAAATGACAGATGATGGAAAGTGGACTTTTACAGAAGAAGGAAACACGTATTATCTGAAAAGAAACTGATAATAGGTCCATTTGTATTTGAACAAAGGCTTTTTTTCCAGAAATGTGGACAAAATGTCAGCTGAACATGAACTAAACCATTGAACTTTGGAGGAAACACCATGTTAAAATCAAAGATTAAAGTGATCTTGACTCTTTCAAAGCCTCCTGTCAGTCATTAGTGACACAGGAACTAAATAGGACTCATGGACCAGTTCAACCAGAGCCACAACGTCCTCAAAGAAAACAGCAGAACAAAGAACACACCAATAAAAGGCCCTTTAGTGTTGAATGTGGAGCTGAAGGACACAGTGAGTGTGTGCTGTTGTTGAACTGGATTCCAACAGAGGGCGCTGTCTACATTCAGACTGGACTCAAACAGGCCTCAGGTCCACTCTGTGGATCCTCAGTCACAGGTTAGAGTTAGTTGAACGTCAGCGCTGGTGGACACACAGTCATTCTGAAGTCAGACTGAACATTCAATATGTGTGAGTGGGGTCTGTTCAAAGGCAGTGGGTTTGATGCACACACACAATCCCAGTGGTCAGTGAATGCACCATAATGCAGTGTGTTTGATCAGTGACCTGTGCACTGGTTCATCTCAGACCACTGGAAACATGTGGCTCATGTCAAACATCTGCATTTAAGGAGATGGTTTAGTGTCAGTGATGTTTCCATGGTGTCCTCAGAGTCCAGCAGACCCACATAGAGCTGGAAAAAGAGCACATGGACCAACACAAAGTCCAGTTCAAACAAATGGACTCAGTCCTTCTGAGCTGTTCAACAGCCTGTTGGAAAGCAGAGTCATGTGACCACGTTCATGGACTGGAACTGAATTCAGCTGCATGTGTTTGATGTTTGAGTCCAACTGTCCAATGTGTGGACCTGGTCTGACTGGGTTTGGTTTGACACAGCTCAGATAAAACACACCTGAATGGACTCATGGAAGAACTCTGACAGAATCAGGACCATCATCAGTAGACTTACCTGAACAGGTGAGGAACAGGGTGGAGCCAGCAGTAAAGGGATATGTTCTCACACAGTCCGTCAGTGCAGATGTAGAGAGAGGACAGGTGGGGCTGATGGACCACACAGGACTAGATATACCAGATTTTCTCACAGAAACAGCAGATCCACAGTCCAGTTGACAACATATGACATCTGCTGCCTTCAAGGTCCAGGGGTCCTCGGAAACACCATATCCCATGTCTCTCCATTCTCCATGATGTTTGATCTGTACTTTACCGTTACAGCGACTGGCTCCTCCCACCAGTCTGACATCATCAGGATCTGATCAAATACAAGTGAAAGATAAATGACATCAAAGTGAGTGAACTGATAGAAGCTGGTGTCAGTCAAAGCTCCGCCCACCTGTGCAGGTAAGGTCCACAGCTGTTCCAGATGAGCAGGTCTGTGACCCTGAGCTTCCACAGTCCAGCAGAGCAGACTCATGGCCTTCACAGGTGAACGTCTGCACCACAGGAGCCTCCGCTTCTCCATAGAGCGCCCCCTGGAGGAGCCCAGGAGCCCCACAGCCCAGCTCCCTACAGACCACCTGGGCACCATGAAGGTCCAAGTGTCCTTCACACACTGAGGACCAGGACCTGGACTGATTAGACCGGACCTCCAGTCTGCCTGAACACACACTGGACCCATGGACCAGTCTGACAGAGTCTGTGGACACAGATGGAAGAAGACTGGAATCAAACTACAGTCTGAAGTGGACTCTAAGGGACTCTAGTGGACTGGAGTAGACCGGGGACTGGAGCTTGGACTATATAGTGGATTTTATTGGACTGTAGTGGACTCACATTCATATGTGTTAGTGTTTGTTTCTTCTGTGTGTGTGACCTGATGTTCATCAGCTGTTTGTTTGTGGACATGGAGATTATTGGTTGTTTATTTTTACTTTTATTCCTCATTTTGGATCCATCTAAAAACAGGTTTTGATCATCTCCAGAACATAGCCAGAGTCCGTCCAGTTCTCTGTCCAGCCAATACGTAGATGTTGATGCCTGCCATTTTATCTCCAGTAGAACTGACTACAGTAATGCTCTGCTTTCTGATCTTCCTAAAGATAGAACTTCACACCTCCAGCTTCTCCAGAACTCAGCCGCTTGTGTGCTGATGAAGACCAGAAGGTGGGTTCACATTACAGAGGTTTTGATCAGTTCGTGTGAGTTCACATTAAATCTGAGTTGAAGTCTTGGACTGACCAGTATCTGAGAGTCCACAGAGTCTGGAGCCCACAGTGACATTGGAAGGGTTAGAGTTCAGTGTTAATGCTCTTACCTGAACAACTCAGCTCCAGGAATGAATAGAGGCGTGTCTCAGATCTAAAACAGTCACTCAGTTCAGATTCATCACAGTTTGATCTGATCGACCAATTATCTATACGTGAATAAGTCCGTCTGTGTCTCACTGAAACTGCAGATCCACAGTCCAGTTTTGCACAAACTCTGTTTCCTAACGTCCTGTACCAGTATCTTCCTTCCACTGGTTTCCAGTTTCCATCCTGTTGTTCCATTTCCAGGTCACCATGACAATGACTGGCTCCTCCCACCAACCTGAAGTGGACAGACTCTGTAGAAATAAGACAGACCAGTCAGAGTCCAGTCCAGAATCACAGCACACCATCTGGACCACATGGACTGGATTATTGACCACATATGGTTTCCATGTCTGAACAGTGTTTTCAGTCCCACTGACATATTTTCTGAGTCCAAACGGACTCAGTTCATCCCTCATTCATTCAGTCAGTGAATTGAATGGCTCAGTCTGCTCCTGTTTGTCAGTGTTTCCTTCACTTGTGGATCTTTAAAGCCACACTTGTCCAAATGTCAGGAACAGGAGCTGAGCGTGCTCAGTGGAGCTTCTGTAAACCCATCCTTCCTGAATCCTCTGCATTGGCTCCAGTTTGTTCAGATGAAAACCACCTGAACCAGGATGTTCAGCTTCAACCCATTTCACATCCCTCCTTTCTGCATTTCTTACCTGTTGAAGTGCTGTTGTTTTCAGACAGGAGCCCTGCAGGAAAAACACAAAGGACAGCCATGAAAATAGGACAAGATTCTGATGAGAAATAAAGCATGTCCACATGAGTGAAGAAACAGGAAACTGAGGCTGATCAGGTTGGATCTAAATCTGTCTGAACTGTGTTTGTGCTTTGACTTTTACAAACGTCGTCTAAATACCAAAGCAGCACATGTGACACAGATGAAGGTTCAAATACAAATATATGACATGATTGAACAGCAGCAGATGAACAACGACAAGATGAAACTGACACATTTAGGTTGAGCAGTATCAGTTACACATAAATACTGTTGTGTTTCTGAAGCAATTTACCACCATTTATTAGAAGATGATCCTCTGTGTTCATTAAAGCTCCGAATAAATTCAAAGGTTCTTCTATCAGAAACAGATCAAACTGAATAAACAGTGTCTTTTTCAGTCCAATCTGTCATGAACTGAACATAAACCCAGTGTGTCCATCCACTGGCATTGATCCAACTCCATGGGTTTTACTGGTGAATCAATGTTGTAGAAGATGACAGTGTTTCCATGGTAACTACAGAGCCTCTGAACGGCCAAATATGGTCATATCTGATGACCATGAAAAGATGAAGAACTGTGTTTTATGCCAATTATTGACATGGATTGATAGGATTAGTGGATCAGCAGAATTTTAAACAGTTTAGATCAGTAGATGGTTTAGGTTAATGGAGGACGTTCGGGTCTTTCAGGGTTAAAGGTGGACGTTTAGGTCCTTAAGACAGACCAGTCAGAGTCCAGTCCAGAACTCCAACACACCATCTGGACCACATTGACTGGATTTTAGACCACATATGGTTTCCATGTCTGAACAGTGTTTTCAGTCCCACTGACAGATTTTCTGAGTCCAAACGGACTCAGTTCATCCCTCATTCATTCAGTCAGTGAATTGAATGGCTCAGTCTGCTCCTGTTTGTCAGTGTTTCCTTCACTTGTGGATCTTTAAAGCCACACTTTTCCAAATGTCAGGAACAGGAGCTGAGTGTGCTCAGTGGAGCTTCTGTAAACCCATCCTTCCTGAATCCTCTGCATTGGCTCCAGTTTGTTCAGATGAAAACCACCTGAACCAGGATGTTCAGCTTCAACCCAGTTCACATCCCTCCTTTCTGCATTTCTTACCTGTTGAAGTGCTGTTATTTTCAGACAGGAGCCCTGCAGGAAAAACACAAAGGACAGCCATGAAAATAGGACAAGATTCTGATGACAAATAAAACATGTCCACATGAGTGAAGAAACAGGAAACTGAGGCTGATCAGGTTGGATCTAAATCTGTCTGAACTGTGTTTGTGCTTTGACTTTTACAAACGTCGTCTAAATACCAAAGCAGCACATGTGACACAGATGAAGGTTCAAATACAAATATATGACATGATTGAACAACGACAAGATGAAACTGACACATTTAGGTTGAGCAGTATCAGTTACACACAAATACTGTTGTGTTTCTGAAGCAATTTACCACCATTTATTAGAATACAGGGTGGGGAAGCAAAATTTACAATGAACATTTAGTTGTTTTTTCTCAGCAGGCACTACGTCAATTGTTTTGAAACCAAACATATACTGATGTCATAATCATACCTAACACTATTATCCATACCTTTTCAGAAACTTTTGCCCATATGAGTAATCAGGAAAGCAAACGTCAAAGAGTGTGTGATTTGCTGAATGCACTCATCACACCAAAGGAGATTTCAAAAATAGTTGGAGTGTCCATAAAGACTGTTTATAATGGAAAGAAGAGAATGACTATGAGCAAAACTATTACCAGAAAGTCTGGAAGATACTATTAAAGAAGAATGGGAGAAGTTGTCACCCCAATATTTGAGGAACACTTGTGCAAGTTTCAGGAAGCATGTGAAGGCAGTTATTGAGAAAGAAGGAGGACACATAGAATAAAAACATTTTCTATTATGGACATTTTCTTGTGGCAAATAAATTCTCATGACTTTCAATAAACTAATTGGTCATACACTGTCTTTCAATCCCTGCCTCAAAATATTGTAAATTTTGCTTCCCCACCCTGTATGATCCTCTGTGTTCATTAAAGCTCCGAATAAATTCAAAGGTTCTTCTATCAGCAACAGATCAAACTGAATAAACAGTGTCTTTTTCAGTCCAATCTGTCATGAACTGAACATAAACCCAGTGTGTCCATCCACTGGCACTGATCCAACTCCATGGGTTTATTAGTTTTTCTTATATTTCATTCCGTTTTAGGCTTATTTTGTTCATGTCACTGATTATTTTTTTCCATTTGGTATTATTTTGTTCATTTTACTGATCACTTTTTCTATTTTCTTTTTTTTTTTACATAATTAAAAAAAAATACATATTTTTTCATGTCACTTATTATTTTGGTACATTTTTTGTTCATTTTATTTATTATTTAATCTATTTAATGAAAAAAAAAAACAAAAAAACAATGTGTCCATCCATTGGCATTGATCCAACTCCATGGGTTTTACTGGGGAATCAATGTTGAAGATGACAGTGTTTCCACGGTAACTACAGAGCCTCTGAACGTCCAAATATGGTCATATCTGATGACCATGAAAAGATAAAGAACTGTATTTTACACTAATTATTGACATGGATTGATACGATTATTGGATCAACAGGAATTAAACAGTTTAGATCAGTAGATGGTTCTGGTTTTTGAGGGTTAACTGAATAAATACAGGGTTCTGGGTGTTATGAAATAATGAATTCTTCTGATTTGTAAATATTTTACTGATTCTTTCCTCACTTTAGAAGGAGTTTTTCACTTTTATGCCATGTTTCAAGGTTTTTTTCTGATAATTATTTCCTAATATTTCAAGTATTTTGCTCATTTTACTCTCATTTTACATGTTGTACATTTTATTCCATGAACAATTGACATGTAATAATAGGATTAGTGGATCAACAGGAATTACACAGTTTAGATCAGTAGATGGTATATGTTAAAGGGGGACGCGTAGGTCTTTAAGGGTTAAAGGTGGACAGACAGGGGGATGTTGGGCTGAGGCAGCAGATCTGTCCACACACAGAGACATGATTGGACCAAGCAGCACACATGAGCACAAACAAGCAGTCAGAGAATCCATCCTCCTCAGAGACACAGATGGATCTGATCCACATGAGTTTGGGATGGGATGAACACTGACCAATGAAAACATGGAGGAATGGGTCATTTAGAGCACAGCTGACCTTCAAAGGCATTATGGGTAAAAAAATGACAAACATGTGGTGGTTTTAGAGTCTCACATGTCAACATTTGGTCCTTTTGTCCTAAATGAGACTAATGTGAAATCTGTTTGTGTTTTCAGCCTCATCTGGTCCAAATGAAGACGTTCATTTGGGATCTGGACGTTACAAAGGTCAATATTTGACACATTTGACAGAAAAAAATCAATGAACTGAGACAAAATAATCAACTGATGAAATGAAAAGATTAATTAGATGTAACTTTAAACGTCAGAGTCAGAACCATCTGGTCACTGAGAATTCAGTTCAGACACAGTTTGTGTCCATTTGTACCTGAACACACCACAGCCACAGCAGATGGGTGGTAATAGGAATCATATGGTGCAACACAGTCCCTCAGTCCAGATGTCAGCTTTACACAAGGAACTGAGACCCTCCACACAGGTCTGAATGAAGAATCAGAGGTTCTGTTGACTGAAACAGCTGATCCACAGTCCAGATGTTGACACACAGCAGATCCAGACTTCAGGTCCCAGAGTTTATCCTTGTTTCCTACTGGTCTCCACCGTCCCTGGTGTTGGATCTCCAAAGTACCAGCACAGCGGCTCGGCTGTCCCACCAACCTGACACCACCTGGATCTGAGCAGAGACACAAAGACATGAGTCACAGAAACACACTGTCATATGAAAGCCACGCCCCCTTGGTACCTGAACAGGTGAGTCCAGCAGCTGTTCCAGGTGAGCAGGTCTTCCCAGCGGAGCTGGACCTTCTACAGTCCAGGACAGCAGACTCATGTCCTTCACACTGGAGCTCACTGGTCCAGACTGGAGCCTCCCCCTCTCCATAGAGCCCCCCCTGGAGGAGCCCAGGAGCCCCACAGCCCAGCTCCCTACAGACCACCTGGGTATCATTAAGGTCCAAATCCTCTTCACACACTGAGGACCAGGACTGGTTGGACCGGACCTCCAGTCTGCCTGAACACCGACTGGACCCATGGACCAGTCTGACAGAGTCTGTGGACCCACAACAACACACACACATGTTTAAAGACACAAAAGCCCCTGGACAGACGGCAGTGTGAGGGTGGACTCTGGAACCCTTTCAACCCTCAGCCTAAAATGGACCGCCTGCACTTTTTTAGTATTTTTGACTAGAAAAAGGGTAGAAAATATGCTGTGAGTTCCTCCTTTTGCCCATATTTCCAGAACACTTTGAACATTCAAAATCTAGTCATTCACCATTTAATAATAATAATAATAATAATAATAATAATAATAATAATAATGGATTGACTCTACCTTAGAACTTTCTCTTCAGCAGAGGCGTATATTATGGGCTGCCCTCACTGCAGCCAAGAACATGCTGGCATTGAGATGGCAGCTGCCCATACTTTATCACAGCAACAATGGATCAATTATTTTCTAGATATAGTTATGATGGAGAGGTCAGTGGCCCGGATGCATGCAGCCAGTCGAAAAACGCTTAGTATGTGGGATGGTGTTTTTATTAAGGTTAAAGAGAGAGTGCAACATAATTGTCTATGACTTTCCTGATCACTATTCTGTTTATATCTGTAAATTATATTCTCTTTCATTTATATACATGTATTTGTTTTTATTAGTTGGTTTTCATATTTTGAGATCCAGGTTGGGTTAGTATGGGGGTTGCCCTTGGATCTGGGGAGGGGGAGGGGGGGGGGGTTATACTTTGTTTGTCACAAAATTCTATAAAATGTGAATTTCTTTCTTTTTCTTTGGTATTGTATTTGTGAGATGCCCAATGAAAATAAACTAAAAATTTATCAAAAAAAAACAAAAAGAAATGGATTTGATATTTAGATCGCTTTTTGGGACACTCAATGCTCTTTACAATTTTCTGCATGTTCTAATTCTGCTAAAACAGCTTCTTCTCCAGCTTCTAGTTCAGGCCTGAGTGAAATGACCGTAATGACCCAATAAAACCTATAAAGCACAACGTCTTAAACGGTGAAACAGTTCCATCCATCCAAACTGCAGATGCACAGGGTGTGTCAGCGATGACACGTCAGGTCTGAAAGACTTAACAACACATCTGTTCATTTTTAAAAACGGAGTACAATATATAACAGAACAGTTCCATACAGTATATTGTCACAGTGATAAATACTACAATTATGAGAGATAAATAATGGTTGATTACCCACAGAGATGATTAGAAGGATCAAATATGCAATAATTCTAAATACTACTACTAATAATAATGGCTGCATGTTCAAATGTTCTTCCACGTTCCCTGTGCAGAACCATGTCTGTGCACACGTGTTCTCACATTCATCTGCAGAAGGTTTTCAGTTGTCAGTAGAAAATCTGAATTTATGGGCCCGACTGACCACATAACATTTGGAAAGATGACAGATGATGGAAAGTGGACTTTTACAGAAGAAGGAAACATGTATTATCTGAAAAGAAACTGATAATAGGTCCATTTCTATTTGAACAAAGGCTTTTTTTTCCAGAAATATGGACAAAATGTCAGCTGAACATGAACTAAACCATTGAACTTTGGAGGAAACACCATGTTAAAATCAAAGATTAAAGTGATCTTGACTCTTTCAAATCCTCCTGTCAGTCATTAGTGACACAGGAACTAAACTGGACTCATGGACCAGTTCAACCAGAGCCACAACGTCCTCAAAGAAAACAGCAGAACAAAGAACACACCAATAAAAGGCCCTTTAGTGTTGAATGTGGAGCTGAAGGACACAGTGAGTGTGTGCTGTTGTTGAACTGGATTCCAACAGAGGGCGCTGTCTACATTCAGACTGGACTCAAACAGGCCTCAGGTCCACTCTGTGGATCCTCAGTCACAGGTTAGAGTTAGTTGAACGTCAGCGCTGGTGGACACACAGTCATTCTGAAGTCAGACTGAACATTCAATATGTGTGAGTGGGTCTGTTCAAAGGCAGTGGGTTGATGCACACATAGAATCCCAGTGGTCAGTGAATGCACCATAATGCAGTGTGTTTGATCAGTGACCTGTGCACTGGTTCATCTCAGACCACTGGAAACATGTGGCTCATGTCAAACATCTGCATTTAAGGAGATGGTTTAGTGTCAGTGATGTTTCCATGGTGTCCTCAGAGTCCAGCAGACCCACATAGAGCTGGAAAAAGAGCACATGGACCAACACAAAGTCCAGTTCAAACAAATGGACTCAGTCCTTCTGAGCTGTTCAACAGCCTGTTGGAAAGCAGAGTCATGTGACCACGTTCATGGACTGGAAGTGAATTCAGCTGCATGTGTTAGAAGTTTCAGTCCAACTGTCCAATGTGCGGACCTGGTCTGACTGGGTTTGGTTTGACACAGCTCAGATAAAACACACCTGAATGGACTCATGGAAGAACTCTGACAGAATCAGGACCATCATCAGTACTTACCTGAACAGGTGAGGAACAGGGGGTGGTCATGGGATGCAGGATCTGTTCTCACACAGTCCGTCAGTGCAGATGAAGAGAGAAGACAGGTGTGGCTGATGGACCACACAGGACCAGGTCGACCAGATCTTCTCCCAGAAACAGCAGATCCACAGTCCAGTCGACGACATATGACATCTGCTGCCTTCAGGGTCCAGGGGTCAGAGGAATAATAATCATATACCATGTGTCTCCATTCTCCATGATGTTTGATCTGTACTTTACCGTTACAGCGACTGGCTCCTCCCACCAGTCTGACATCATTAGGATCTGATCAAATACAAGTGGCAGATAAATGACATCAAAGTGAGTGAACTGATAGAAGCTGGTGTCAGTCAAAGCTCCGCCCACCTGTGCAGGTAAGGTCCACAGCTGTTCCAGATGAGCAGGTCTGTGACCCTGAGCTTCCACAGTCCAGCAGAGCAGACTCATGGCCTTCACAGGTGAACGTCTGCACCACAGGAGCCTCCGCTTCTCCATAGAGCGCCCCCTGGAGGAGCCCAGGAGCCCCACAGCCCAGCTCCCTACAGACCACCTGGGCACCATGAAGGTCCAAGTGTCCTTCACACACTGGGGACCAGGACCTGGACTGGTTAGACCAGACCTCCAGTCTGCCTGAACACACACTGGACCCATGGACCAGTCTGACAGAGTCTGTGGACACAGATGGAAGAAGACTGGAATCAAACTACAGTCTGAAGTGGACTCTAAGGGACTCTAGTGGACTGGAGTAGACCGGGGTCTGGGGCTTGGACTATATAGTGGATTTTATTGGACTGTAGTGGACTCACATTCATATGTGTTAGTGTTTGTTTCTTGTGTGTGTGACCTGATGTTCATCAGCTGTTTGTTTGTGGACATGGATATTATTGGTTGTTTATTTTTACTTTTATTCCTCATTTTGGATCCATCTAAAAACAGGTTTTGATCATCTCCAGAATATAGCCAGAGTCCGTCCGGTTCTCTATCCAGCCAATACATAGATGTTGATGCCTTCTTTTATTTCCAGTAGAACTGACTACAGTAATGCTCTGCTTTCTGATCTTCCTAAAGATAGAACTTCACACCTCCAGCTTCTCCAGAACTCAGCCGCTCATGTGCTGATGAAGACCAGAAGGTGGGCTCACATTACAGAGGTTTGAAAACCACTGCAATGACTCCTCCTGGGTTTCAGGGTTGGTTTGAAGGTCCTTTGAATGGTTTCTAAATGTCTTCATGGTCTTGCTCCTTCTTATCTTGTAGACTTGCTTTGACCTTCTGAACCCTGGCAGACCCTGAGGTCCTCTGGCACTGGCCTGAGAACTGTTCCATGAAGAAACACTCAAACTCAGGCTGAGGCAGATTTACAGCATTATGCCCCTCACCTATGGAACAACCTGAGGAGAACCTGAGGGGAACCTGAGGGCCGCAGAGAATGGAGACATTTGAAAACCAGGCTCAACACCCACCTTTGAATTTGGCTTTAACTGATGCTGCTGTTTGATGTTTTTAATGTTGTATATTTATATTATATTTAGTTTAGTAATAATGTGGGTGGATGTGTGTTTTTGTGTGTGTGTGTGTGGGGGGGGGGGGGGGGGGTGTTGTACAGATTTTTGTATATGTAAATCACTTTGTGCTACATTTCTGCTGTATGAAGAGTGCTACAAAACTAAACACTGATTGATTGTATTGATCAGTTTGTGTGAGTTCACATTAAATCTGAGTTGAAGTCTTGGACCGACCAGGATCTGAGAGTCCACAGAGTCTGGAGCCCACAGTGACAGTGGAAGGGTTAGAGTTCAGTGTTAATGCTCTTACCTGAACAACTCAGCTCCAGGAATGAATAGAGGCGTGTCTCAGATGTAAAACAGTCACTCAGTTCAGATTCATCACAGTCTGGTCTGATCCTCCAACTGTCTATATCTGAACCAGTCCCTCTTTTTCTCAGTGAAACTGCAGATCCACAGTCCAGTTCTGCACAAACTCTGTTTCCTAACTTCCTGTACCAGTATAGCCCATCCACTGGTTTCCAGTTTCCATCCTGTCGTTTCATCTCCAGGTCACCATGACAACGACTGGCTCCTCCCACCAACCTGAAGTGGACAGACTCTGTAGAAATAAGACAGACCAGTCAGAGTCCAGTCCAGAACCACACCAGCCCATCTGGACCACGTGGACTGGATTATTGACCACATATGGTTTCCATGTCAGAACAGTGTTTTCAGTCCCACTGACAGATTTTCTGAGTCCAAACGGACTCAGTTCATCCCTCATTCATTCAGTCAGTGAATTGAATGGCTCAGTCTGCTCCTGTTTGTCAGTGTTTCCTTCACTTGTGGATCTTTAAAGCCACACTTGTCCAAATGTCAGGAACAGGAGCTGAGTGTGCTCAGTGGAGCTTCTGTAAACCCATCCTTCCTGAATCCTCTGCATTGGCTCCAGTTTGTTCAGATGAAAACCACCTGAACCAGGATGTTCAGCTTCAACCCATTTCACATCCCTCCTTTCTGCATTTCTTACCTGTTGAAGTGGTGTTGTTTTCAGACAGGAGCCCTGCAGGAAAAACACAAAGGACAGCCATGAAAATAGGACAATATTCTGATGACAAATCAAACATGTCCACATGAGTGAAGAAACAGGAAACTGAGGCTGATCAGGTTGGATCTAAATCTGTCTGAACTGTGTTTGTGCTTTGACTTTGACAAACGTCGTCTAAATACCAAAGCAGCACATGTGACACAGATGAAGGTTCAAATACAAATATATGACATGATTGAACAGCAGCAGATGAACAACGACAAGATGAAACTGACACATTTAGGTTGAGCAGTATCAGTTACACACAAATACTGTTGTGTTTCTGAAGCAATTTACCAGCATTTATTAGAAGATGATCCTCTGTGTTCATTAAAGCTCCGAATAAATTCAAAGGTTCTTCTATCAGAAACAGATCAAACTGAATAAACAGTGTCTTTTTCAGTCCAGTCTGTCATGAACTGAACATAAACCCAGTGTGTCCATCCACTGGCATTGATCCAACTCCATGGGTTTTACTGGTGAATCAATGTTGTAGCAGATGACGGTGTTTCCACAGTAACTATAGAGCCTCTGAACGGCCAAATATGGTCATATTTGATGAACTGTACTTTACACCACTAATTGCCATGGATTGATAGGATTAGTGGATCAACAGGAATTAAACAGTTTAGATCAGTAGATGGTTTAGGTTAAAGGAGGATGTTTGGGTCTTTACGGGTTAAAGGTGGAGGGGTGAAGTGGGGAGAACAAGGAAGAAAAAGGTGGCGAAGACCCTCACAAGAAAATATCAGCGATACCAACAATAACAACCATGGTGATAATTAAAATGGAAACAATATCTAGAACCAGAACTGAGTTAAACTGGGGAGAAGAGAAAGAAAGAAACAAACACACAAACAAACAAAATTACAACAAAATAAATAAGACCTATTATATGATGAATATAAGAAAAGCAAACATGAACATAAAATCATAAACAACAACTGCCCAAATAACACCAGAACCAAATCCAGCCAACATCAGCTGTTCACATGAATCTGCTGTGACAGAGAGACTGCATCAGAGGAAAGAAAGAGAACAAGGAAAGAGACCGAAGAACACAGACATGGAACCACAACCGCACCCCCTCCAAGGACCAGGGGCCCACAAAGAGAACCCCAAGGCCCAGCCAACCAGCAGACAACACAGAGGGGGATCCAGCCCACCCCCCCCGAGAGGTGACAATGCGCCCGCCCCAAAGATGGTCAGGGGAGGCCCCAGCCAGAGGCCCCACAGCAGCCAGGGACGCCAGACCCCCGCCGGGGGCTGGCCACCCAGTGGCAAGCAAGCCCTATGCCCTAACCCACCCCCCCATCCCTGCCCCCCCTATCAACCCCCAAACCCCACACCCCCTTTAGTCCCCCACACACCCACACAAGCATATGCACACAGACCCACTGACACCCAGACACACACACCACCTACCCCAAACACCTCCACCCATGACCATACACCCACCCACATACACACACACCTACATGTACAAACACACCTACACATGTACCCACACCCACCCACAGCCCCCCCACACCCACCTACACACACACCTGTACATCTACTACAGATGTGATGACATGAGAACTCCACACCACAACCCCCTGCCACCACAATCACCCTTGCCTCCATCACCACCGTGGCCCCACCAAAGACCATCCACCCACCCCCCAAAAAAACCCAACCAGCCCCCGAACACGCATTTCCGGAGCGCTGCCACCCCCCAGGAAGCGAGCACCACCACGAGTCCTCCCGAGGCACGGCAGCCAAACACCGCCCAAGCACCAACCAGAGCCCAAAGCAACACCAGCCGCTGGGACCCCCACCACGGCCCACCACCCCACCAGAAACCAGCACACCCCCAATGCCCCCCCCCCCCACACACACACACACACACACACACACACGCACACACACACACACACACACACACACACACCTTTCCCTGTCCCACCACGTCCTGTGACAGGCAAGAGGACAGCCATTTATTTTTATTTTATTTTATTGACCAAAAAAGTAATCCTACTTTGTCCTTAGAAATAAAAACAGATTTTAAGAAAATATAAAAAATGTATAAATAAACATGACAACAAAGTCTGATTTCATTCACACATTTGAAAAGGAGTGGGAGGAAGTAGAACTTATCCCATCCCTTCTCCTACATACACACATACATACATTCATACATACATACACACAAACACACACATTCATACATACATACATACACACACATACATACATACATACATACATACATACATACACACTCACTCACACATACATACATGCATACACAGTCACACATACATACATACATTCATACATACATACACACTCACACATACACACAAACACACATACATACATATATACACAGATACATAAACACACACACATACAGTAGGTTTTATATATTTGTATAGATGTCATATATACAGTATGTTTAATAATATTGATATTTATATATATATATATATATATATATATATATATATATATATATATATATATGTATAGATGTAGTACATCTGTTTATTACTATGGATATTTATGTAGTATATATATATATATATATATATATATATATATATTTTTTTTTTTTTTTTTTTTTTTTTTATATGTTTGTATAAGTGTAGTACACATACACACACACGCACACACACCCATATTACCAGTGCTGATATGTTCAAATAACAGCACAGAAAAAGACTGACTGAGAACAGGAAGTAAAAGAGGAGGTGTGGGGATGTTAGGACTTACACACACACACACACACACACACACACACACACACACATACACGTACACACAAATGTACACACATACACATAAATACACATGCAAAAAAACACACATGCACAAACACACTTACACACTCACACACACATGCACACACATACACACACATGCACAAAAACACACACACACACACAAACAGACTGAACACAGGAGAAGTAGGAAGTAAAAGAGGAGGGGCTTTCACAGGGAGCCATCCACACCAGGAGGCAGGCTCCGCCCCCAGACACCAGCACCACCAACCTAGAGCCACATCCTGACCGGAGAGAGAGAGAGAGAGAGAGAGAGAGAGAGAGAGAGAGAGAGGGACAAAGCACCAGCACATGTGGGCAGATGGGACCCCCACCCCACCAGGGAAGAGCAGACCCCAAGAAGGAACCACAGCCACCCCCTGGTGTGGAGGACACCCCCCCCCCCCACCGCCCCCCCCGAAGAAAGACTGGAGAATAGAAATATACAAGAGTAAAAAGATGAAACAGAAGCACTGGAGAAAAGAATCTAAATATAAGACATATATATAAATAGTGAGTATTTTAGTGAGTGTGAATGTTTGTACAGTGACTCAGTTTAGTGCCGTCATTCTGGGTTCATTTTATAAACTCTATAAATAAACTCCATTTATTCAAATACACTGATATTTAACTATTATATTATTTATGTCATATTTTAAACACACAGTGCCTAAAATTAATAAATTTATATATCTATGCAAAATACACGTGTATATAATGTTAATATTATTTGTATGTTGTAAATATTGTAAATAAATTTATATGATAATGATAGTTGAAATACAAAACGTTTAATTTGATATTTCCTTTTGTTGTCCTTCTGTGACGCTGACATTTCTCTAAACTCGTTCTATTTAGGTTTGATCATATATTTTTTTCCTCTATAACCAATTATTGGGTTGTAAAATAGAGGGTTTATGGTTTACACTGAATACATTTCAGGAGGAAAATGTCAGAGGAACTTCACTGTGGAGAACTGTGGAATTCTGGAAAAAAATAGACGTACATTTTATGTCCATCTGTGATGCACTAGTTTTGGATATATTTCATGTAAAAATATTTAAACTAAATGTTTCCCTTTGAGTCTGTTTCAGATGGCATTTAGACCTTTACAGTTCTGTGGAATATTTGTGTTCAACTGGTCTGGTTCAACAGTTATCAATCAAACAGTAGTGGGCGGTCCATCTGGGACGCACTGGACCTCACACTAATAGAATAAGAACCTGTAAAAAAAAAAAAAAAAAAAAGAAGATTATTGTTGGAATTTAGTTGAAAAAACTCAGAAGAAATGAAAAGTGTGTGGAGTTTATGAAATAATGTTCTTAGAAAGGATAGTGGGGAGAACATCTGCCAGATTACCTTCTAGAAAATGGACAAAAAAGATGAAAACATGGGAAATATTAGAAACACATTGAACGACCACTTTGTTCATATAACACAACTAAATCAGCTCCTAAACTAAAGTCAGTTTGAGCCTCATTTCCATCATGACAGACACATGACCATCAGCACACGCTATGACTGATATCAAACACACCCCTGACCCGTCTGTAACCACGGAGGCGAAGTGTCTCCATGGTTACCATGTCGACCTGTCCTCTTACCTTGGATCCAGAAGGACATCCAGATGACCATCAGTCTGTGGTCCATGTCCAGTCCCGTGCTGGTCTCTTCTCTCAGTCGTCCTCTCTTTGATCAGAATAGTAATAGTCGTCTCTATATTTGATCAGAACATCACTCAGTTCAAACTCATTCTTATCTCCTCATCTCCTGTGCTTTGGTTAGTGTTCTGTGTCACATGCCTTCACATATTTGGGCGGTAATATTCCACTGTCGACAGTGGCGGACCGTGCATTTCACACCTAGGCCTCCAGTAGTGCTCCATCTGAATCAATCCACCCCTGAAGAACTATTTCATGGTTATAAAAACCATCTTATTCTGCAGAAATGCAGCATAAAGAGCCGTTGCATCCCAGATAGATAACTGGTGCAGCCACAATAAATGCCTTTAGTGAATAAACAAACCTGGGGTGCACAAGTCTCCTTCTACTGCAGCTACAGCTGACACACAGAAAAAAGCAGCAATAATAACCTCATAAACTTGCAATATTATTGAGGAAAATAGCAACATTTTACTCACCAAAAGTTCTGATTCTTTGTACACAAATCCACCCTTCTTTCTTTCCTCTAAAACAGTTCAACTCCTCTGTTGTACAGATTATCCATGTGGGTACCGGGGGTACCGCTCGTAGTTAGTGGAGTGAAAGTGACGGACAAATCCTTTTCCTGGTTGTGACTGTCTTGCTAGCTTTGGAATTGTCCGACCTTTCTTAATGATGTCCAGCTTTTCTGGAAAAGTTCGTCTTGAAAATGGCTTTGACAGTAAATCTGCGACCAAATCCATTTCTTCTCCTCCTTCAGCCGTTGTGTTTGGACTAAACAGCTGTTAAACCAACACAACTAGAAGGGCAGTTGGAGAGTTTCCAGAATCTGCGAGAAAAATATGATCTGGGGACACATGACTTTTATAGATATCTCCAACTAAGAGATTATTACAGAAAGGAAATCCAGGTTGACCCCTCCAGAGAAGTGAACAGTGTGATCCAAATCATTATCAAAGCATATGAGGAAAGTAAATCATGAATGATTTCAACTATTTATCGTGGGTTCAACTCACATGACAAAAACTCAACCAATTATATAAAAGAAAAATGGGAGAAGGAGCTCAGTCTGGAAATTACAGATGCTGACTGGTTTAACATGTGGAGGATATACCAAACATCCACTAGTTCACAGATCTGGAGGGAGTTTTCCTGGAAAATCTGGTGTGGTTCTTTATTACACCTAAGAAGAAAAGTAAGCAGTTAAACATTTAACAGAAATGTTGGAGGGAATGTGGTGAATTTGATGTAGATCATATACATGTTTTTAGGAAATGTGATAAAATAACTGTTTTGGGAAATGGTGTGTGGAGTACTTAAACAAATAATGGGGGATGAGAATCCAGTATGCTGTGATGTTCTGTATTTGTGTAACTTATCTGATGGAAATGTAGCAGGAAACGACATATACTTGGTTAAGATACTTCTGGTGGCTCGCAAAAAAGCTATTACAAGGAACTGGGGAAGGACAGAACCACCAACAAAGGACCAACGGATTGAAATTATGGATGAAATATATACGATGGAAAAAGTGACTCGTAGACTGTGACAACAGGAAGCACAAATGGACAAGAAGTGGAATAAATGGACTGTTGACAGAGCTGGGAATGATGGAAAGAATGAATAGGGCTGTGCTGAGGAATGTGCGATGCGACCGAGCAACGTTGTTTGTTCATTTTTCATTTTTTGTTGTTTTGTCAAAAAACGTGTGAATTTCAATAAAAACTTAAGTAACAAAAAAACAAAAACAAAACACAACTGTATTTGTGTCGGTGCAGCTCACTACAGATGCAGTTTGCTGGCTTTGGCTAGTCCGCTCTCTGACTATCCAATCACAGGGTGTGAATACGCTGACATCACCGTACGCCTGCTAGAGGGCCCTGGTGTCGCCAACTCTAAATCTGATTGGTTGAAGCAACAGTTTCATCTCCACTTCTGTTTTGCTCGAGGGAACGTGGAAGTGACTGTGAAGGCCTCCTGGCAGATTTCTGTGACTGTGACCCTGCCTGGCAACAAATGATGAAATGTGATTGGTTCAATGCTTTAATATGAAAATCCATGAGTGGAAGCAGCACAACCAGAGGAAAAGCTCTGAATGGAAGCACACAGACCATTTAGAATTATCAAAGAAGTATTCATGGACAAAACAGAATTAACATCAGTCTGTGATTCAGATATTTTTTTAGGCCAGCAGAGAAGGCCTTGCAGGCCCTGACAGCCCACCACTGACTGTCCATCCAACAGCTGTTTTCTGGACGCAATGATTCAGTCATTTCCAAAAAGGTTGAATGTAGAAAATGGAAGTGTCTAATGTGGAGTTCTAGTCACATGACTCATTTCAGAATTGTGGGTACATTTCACATGGAGACAGAAAACAAACATTGGGAGTGTTTTTTTTCTTTCATGAAACTTTTGTATTTCATAGAACACACTTTAAATTGAACTTTTCTAGTATTTGCTGAGCTTAAACCTGTAACATTTACAACTTTTAATGTGAAAAACAATGAAGTTGCAGAAAAATCTTTCAACTCTGTTGCAGACAAATTGGGTAGAATACATAAAATTAACAAATGTTAAACAATTTAAAAGATTGCTTTTTCCTAGAGATATTGTAAATCCATTAAGTCAGTTTTTGGTCTGATTAGATAAAAACTGTTTTGGAGTCAAAATATCAACACATTTAATTGACATGTTGCCACGAGGGTGTGCATTTTCTGTAAACAAACCTGTAAAAATGAATGAAATACTTTGAAATTTCATTAAGGAAGAGTGGTAGTTAGGACACAGCTTGTAATAAGTCAGTTAATAATAAAACATATCTGATAATCATCTTTTAAAGTAAAACTATAAACAGAGTTGACATGAATAACAGAGTTGACCACCCAGAGTTCAAACCAGCAACAATAACATTTCTGCCAGACTCTGAAACCTTTAAAAACATTTAAAAATGTAGAAATGATTTTTAGTCTCTTTCCTGACACATTTGGTGATATCATATGACACATTCACTCTACTTTAATTTCTTGGTGTTTTTGTAATATTCTCTATCAGCACATCATGACAAAAGCGAGTTCTTTGAACCTCTGCAGGAAGTTTATGTCTTCATATTTGTTTCTGCGTTTTTGATCAACAGGAATCTTACACACATAACAGTCTCTGGAGGCGTTTTTGGGATTTTCTGACAGCGCTTGTTTTCTTTGTCAGCAAAATCTTTAATTTTTGAATTTATCTCTTTATTTGTGGAGTTCTTCCATTTTATTTTTCTTCATCCTGACCTCTTTTGTCTGAAACAATAAAAACAAATGCCATT
The DNA here is from genome assembly GCF_902148855.1 of Sphaeramia orbicularis. Classification (NCBI taxonomy): domain Eukaryota; kingdom Metazoa; phylum Chordata; class Actinopteri; order Kurtiformes; family Apogonidae; genus Sphaeramia; species Sphaeramia orbicularis. Next base: position 52,063,755 of record NC_043964.1, read on the forward strand.
CTAATTAAATGTAAAGTAACCCATGACCATGTTTCACCTTATGGGACCATGGCCTAAACAGCTTAGTCACACTTCTTCAATGAGTTCTATTTTTCAAGAAATGGGTATTTATTATTAAAGGTGCACTATTCAACTACTGTGAAATCATAGCACACAGGTGTCAAACATGCGGCCCCTGGGCCAAAACCGGCCCACCAAAGGGTCCAATCTGGCCCCTAGGATGAATTTGTGAAATACAAAAATTACACTGAAGATATTAACAATCAAGGATGTTCAAATCATTTTAGGTCAATTCTTCAATCTAAAGTGGATCAGACTAGTAAAATATCATAATAACCTACAAATAATGAAAACTGCAAATTTTCCTCTTTGTTTTAGTGTAAAAAAGTAAAATTAGAAAAAAAAAAAGTTACATTTACAGACTATCCTTTTACAAAATATATGAATATCCTGAACAAATATGAACAATCTGAAATGTCTTAAGAGAAATATGTGGAATTTTCACAATATTCTGCCTGTTCCTAAATCTTGAAGTTGTGATGCACATGTATAAATGATCAACTTAGGCGTAATATTGTTAACATTGCACTTTTGTTCTTAAGAATTTTCAGGTTGTTCATATTTGTTCATGTTATGTTCAAGTACGGTTCGTAGGTTTAAACATTTTCATAATGGAATTTGACTTTTTTCACTCAAAAACATAGAGAAAACTTTGGAGTTGACATTATTTATAAGTTCTTATCCTATTATTTATGTCATTTTACTGATCGGGCCCACTTTAGATCATATTAGGCTGTATGTGGAACTGAACTGAACTGAGTTTGACACCCCTGTCACAGCATCAAACATAGAAGACAGAGGTTTTAATAGAAGGAATAGAAAAACAGGCTTGTGTTTACAGTTATGGTGGGCATCAGATCAATTATGGTCAGAACAAAAAGACAACATTGCCCATCTAGAAGTCCCAAATTTTTACCAAAATCTGTTGCTAAAAAGTGCACGTTTATTTAAAGGCATGTATAAATGACAGAATGTGCCTTTAAGACCCAACACACTGGACAGTTCAGTTCCATACGATCACACTGACAACCCGAATAAAAAACAGCACTGATGTTCCTTTGACAGTAAAATGATTCAGCATCTATAATAAAAGTGTTTATATTAAAAAAGGTGTTTAAATTAAAAAAGGAAAATACCTCAAAATACTCAAATAAGATTTGAAGCATTTGACTGTGTAAGTCACTGTCAACTCTGTTATCATTAAAGCATTAACAGAGTTGACATTTTTTTCCATTTTTGACCTTAACTCGATGAAAATGAGACACCACATGGCATGTCTATAAATAGAATTTTTATAGATTTTATCATATTATTGTTTTTTTTTAAAGTTTCATGATTGATTCACTATGATTTAACAATAACAAAGTTGACAAGCAATTAATCTACTATTGGTGTATCCTAAACCTTTTGTACAAAATAATGGGAGTAGAAAAATGATCTACCTTAGCGCCTTCAACATGTTTTCTGCCAGAGGAAGTGACATCACAGGATGCAGGTCTCATGTTTTTATATGAATGCTTTGGAAACTTTTATGGAGTTTTATAACAGAGATAACAGAGGTGACCAGAACATATAGACCAGTGTTTTTCAACCTTGGGGTCGGGACCCCACATGGGGTCGCCTGGAATTCAAATGGGGTCGCCTGAAATTTCTAGTAACTGATTAAGAAAACCGGAGAAAACACCGATGTAAAGATATGCTTTTAGGTCAAATATTTGAGTATATCTTTAATTTATTACAATTTTGATTTTATATACTTAATATTTGGAGCCAATATTCACTTTTAAAGTCTTTGAAAAGGTTCATTAAGCATCTTTGTGTCATTTATGCAATAAATTATATACATTTTTCAAACCGCATTTTACATTTTGTGTGTGTTTTTTGGCCTTTTGTGTTGACATCGTAGTTAAAGTGAAAAAAAAAAAAATTGGCGGATGAGATAGATGAAGTTGTGCTGAAAAAGAAGATACTAAACATGGGTATAGTAAACATTTATTTATATAGTATATAAAGACAAAATCAAAAGAACTCAAAAACAGCCAAAATAGGCTCAGACCCCTAACGGTTCAGATGCTGCAGCTCTTCCATAATTCACATTTTCAGTTCTCGTTTGTTCAGTTTTAATTGTCAGCTTTGTAAATACAAGCTGGACTGACTGTACATATCCTGACCAAGGAAAATTAAATTAATTTCAGCAAAAAAATGTTTCTGTTTTGAAAGTGTGGGGTCACCAGAAATGTGTGATGCTAAAATGGGGTCACGAGCCAAAAAAGGTTTGGATCCACTGGTATAGACAGACAAAAAACATATTTATTTAATACTGAAATTTCACATAATACAGAAAATAGATATTCTCTGCAATTGATTTTGTTGGTGTTTTTAGAGTGAGCACGAAAAAATGACAATTATGTTAAATTATTTCATTTTAATTCAAGTTCAATGTATGAATCCTGAGCCAAAGACAGTCCATTTTGGATGGGGTGGGACTTCTTAGGTTAATATTTTCTGTCTACATTTGGTCAAAAATATACAAAAAAAAGCATTATTATTTGTTGACGTTTAATTTAATTAGTAGTATTATTAAAAACTGATTCAATAAAGATTTGTCTGGGGAGAAAAAACAATGGGTGTATCTGGGAGACACAAAATGTACCCCCAGTTCTGAAATGAGCCACATCTGAGTGTGGATGGAAACGTAGTGGTTGAAGGAACTCATCTACTGCTACTAAATCCAACTGTGCTCAGTCCAGCTGCACACTCAACACCCACAATGCACCAGTGCACCAGGACAGACCCCCTGAATCCCATTATTATGGTGGGTCTGTTTTTGAGGCTCTGTCCGTCACACGTCACATTCACATCTGGGGACTTTCCAGGTGTCAGATCCAAAATGTCAGTGTCACCGTCTGTGAGTGACTGTGTTCAGTGTTGAACGTGTCAGTGCTCTGTCACACTGAGCCCAGACCATCAGACCACAGGAACAGGTCAAAGGTCAAACACTACATCTGTCTCATTGGTCAGACTTTTGGACGTTACTGTTGGATTCATGGAGTCAGAAACAGGGTTGTCATAGCAACAGTAACAGGTTTAATCATCTGTCCGTCCATCTGAAGTTTCTCAGCTCTATCTTGTGTTTAGTGAGTTTGTTTATTCCTAACTTTACTTTTAATAGCTTGGTTTTCATTACAGTTTTCCACAAAATAAAAGCGATATTTGTACAAATTCATCAAAGTGCTACTTGTAGGTGTTTCCACTGAAGAGTGTTTGGCTTCTGATGCGTGGTTCTAGTCCAGTCCCATGCTGCAACATGTTGTAATTCTCATAAAATACTGTATAGTTCTAGCAAGACACTGGTTTAAGGAAGATGGAGGCACTGAGTTTCATGCCAAACCTCCACGGTGTTGGAACAGATGTGTGAAAATGCACTAGATGTGTTTCTATGACACTTTTATGCGACACTTCTGTATCAAAACATCTCAAAAAACCACCTCATGAGAGCGGAAAAACTGTTTTAATTTCCGTTATCTGTTTCCTGTTGTGCAATTTATATTTGAAGCAGCAGCCTGTGGACGAGGCTGAAGTCAGAAACAGAAGAAATAGAATCCAAATCAGAATCAGAATACTTTATTCATCCCAGGGGGAAATTATTGGGGATTAAAGTCACTGCATTCAAGTCAAAGAAAAAGGAGCAGCAAACAAATGATCAGTCCAACAGAAAAAGACACATATATAAAGGAGTTGACCCATGGGAATCCACAGGTTCTAGAAGCAGTAGAGTTGATCAAATGGGGAGCAGAGTTTTTGTAGAAGTTGGTCCTAAATTATGTGAAGTTTGTATTAGTTTAGTGGTGGAACATGCAGATTAGGAAGAAATAGAACGGAGCCTCCCCCCATCAGTTATAAAGACTAGATCTGTCCAGTTTATCGGCAACTTGCCTTTTGTGCATTTGTATGTATGTATGTATTTATTTAGTTCCAGGACAGTGTGTACTGGCATTAGTTACAAAGAACAAGATGCATGCACCAGATTTAGCAGAGAAGCTCATTTCCATCTGTTGTCCTGGACAAACGACCAACAGAACAAACATCACTTAGATTACAAAGTCCTAATATACTGGAAGAAAACCGTTAAACATGACAGATACACAAAAGTCTGTTCAGATTGAACAGCTTCATCCAAATACAGAAAATACATTCAATACATACAATACATTCTAAAAACACACTAACTTTACTAGAGTAAGAATAAGATAGAAAAGAGAGAAAGAGAAGAAGAGAGAGAAGGAAAAATAAGCAAGAAGAATAAATAAATCAAAATAAATAGATAAAAAGGCTAATTGTGCAATTACAAACCAGACATAGAAAAAAGAACAAGTAAAAACTCTTGATGTAAACTCTTCAGTGGAACTAACCCAGACAGTTGATCCAGTCCATGTGTGCACACATTAGTCCAGTAGTGGATCTGTTGGACCAGACTGGAGTCTGTGCCATCCACACTAGAATGCAGATTAGTGTTGGCAGTGCTGGTTCTCTAGGAGCCATTTTTCTGGAGCATTTGAAAAACATTTGTAAACGGAACAGGTTTTCCAGCTTGTCCACACCTTTGTCTCCTCAAGGCTCCACTACTGGAATGTCCTTCTGTATGGGATCTGCACTTCTACAGCTTTGAATCTGGAATAACTGAATCTTTGAATCTTGAATCCATAAATCTTTGAATCATGAATCTTTGAATCTTAAATCTTTAAATCCTGGATTGTGTCATCTCTGAATCTTGAATTTTTGAATCTTTATTCATAAAACCTTAAAACTTTGAATCTTTTAATTTTTGAATCATGAATCTTGAAACTTTGAATTTTGAATCTTGTAACTTGAATCTTTGCATCTTGAATCTTTGGATTTTGAAGCATTTAATCTTGAATCTTTGACTCTTGAATGCTTGAATCATTTTATCTGAAATCATTGAATCTCAGATCTCTGAACCTTTGAATCTTGAATCATTGAATCATGAATCTTTGAATCATGACTCACTGAATCTTGAATCTTTGAATATTGAATCATGAATCTTTGAAACATTGAATCCCAAATTTTTTAATTTTTTCTTTTTCTTAGTTTTCTCCGTAGGGTGTCTGGGCGTACCCTTAGGGATAGGGGGAGGAGCTCAGATTAGAGCCGCTGCTCCTCCACTTCCAGAGGGACCAGCTGAGGTGGATCAGATGTCTGCAAATACCGTCCTGCCAAATGAACAGAAGACAGCCAACTGATGAGGTGGACACCAAAACGGACAGGAGGAGTTTTTTCAATGTCAAAATAAACAATGACAGTAAAGAAGACGAGGCTGACACAGTCCCAGACTATGTCGTTGCTTCAAACGAGTCCAGCCCAAAGAGTCCAAGACCTACCAAGTCCCAGACCCTTACAGAGTCCCAGACAAATGAGTCCCAGATCCTTACAGAGTCCATGACCACAGAGCCTAATGTCAGTGCGTATTTGTGTGTGTGTGTGTGTGTGTGTGTGTGTTGGGGGGGGGGGGGGGGTGTCTCAATTAGTTTTTCTTCCGTCACTCCAAAAATGTTCACGCGAGGGTGGAAACTGCGTTCTCTTCCTTTGGTTTCATGGTTCCAACCCCTTCCATGTGTGTAATTCCACATTCATCCCGTTGGCTCCTCCCTTTGACTCCTGTTAAACACACACTCAGTTTCTATCAGTTCCATTTCTTTCTGGTTTGATAAATCACTTTGCGTGTGTTAAATTCATATATTTTCATTTTCTCCTCCCTGCACACGCTCAGTTGCTTGTAAACGCCCCTTATTTCATATTCATTGTGGTAAACGTACGAACTGGATGCAGACGCACTATTTTCCACCTTTGACAGACTCAACCCTTAGTGTCACTGTTAGTAAATCAGTTTGGACCGTTTTTTACATGTGCAGTGAGTTTGGACACATTTAAATACAGACAAACCTTTAGTAGATCTGACCCTATGAGTATTAATCTGTGTAAAGAATGAATGAATTCTTCTGCTGCTCCATCTCAGTTTGATGACATCATCAATAATATCAGCCAATAGGAAACACTGGTGTCATTGTCAGTGTTCTGCTCAGTAATAGGGTTCATTGGCTCATGTTTCCAACATGAAGCCTTTACTATTATAAGTGTCAGTCTGCTGCTGCTGCTGGAGAAACACTGTATTTGTTTTTTTTTGTCTCATGAAATTTCACTTCCCCATTCCTGATGCCCTAGCTCCACCTATGGGTGGATCCCTTATCCACCACAACCTAGTGTTAGTAGTTTTTGTTCTCTCATGACTTTGTGTTTCTTCAGTTCCAGTTCATAAGTGCATCACACAGTTTAGTTGAAGTATTTCTTTAAACACACTCATTTGGGTGCACACATACTAGTGTCTGTTTGAAGGATTTACTGACACTTGTTTCATGAGTTCCCAGACAGAGGAGCAGACTGATGGGCGTGGCCATCATCGAAGGAGCTGGAAGGAACTACTACCACAAGACTGGGGGGGGGGGGACAGTTGGTTTCTTGCTAAATTCTTAAGTTAAATCATATTTATTTCAGACAGTATTTTGTGTCTAGTCATGAGTATTTGTTTTTTCTGTTTTCTGTATTTTGACTGTAACCCCCCCCCGCCCCCCCGTGTTTGATTTGGGTTCGTCCCCTTCTGTTTATTCCACCTTTGTTCATTGTCTGTTTAGGTCAGTTTTGTTCCATTACAGTTATGGGTCAGTTGACCTCAGTTGGGCCCATGTTTGTTCATTTTGGTCATTGACATTTTTTGCATTTTTTACCTGATCAAACCTGTTAATGCTGTCACGGAAAACACACAACTGTTCACACACACACACACACACACACACACACACACACACACACACACTTTAATAGAACTGTTCAGGAGGCATAAATACAAGTTATAATAATAATAGACAGAGTAAAAGGAGCAGATATGGAGGATAAAAGGGAATTTAATCACTGATACATGTTGTACAGGGTGGGGAAGCAAAATGTACAATATTTTGAGGCAGGGATTGAAAGACAGTGTATGACCAATTAGTTTATTGAAAGTCATGAGAATTTATTTGCCACAAGAAAATGTCCATAATAGAAAATGTTTTTATTCTATGTGTCCTCCTTCTTTCTCAATAACTGCCTTCACACGCTTCCTGAAACTTGCGCAAGTGTTCCTCAAATATTCAGGTGACAGCTTCTCCCATTCTTCTTTAATAGTATCTTCCAGACTTTCTGGTAATAGTTTTGCTCATAGTCATTCTCTTCTTTCCATTATAAACAGTCTTTATGGACACTCCAACTATTTTTGAAATCTCCTTTGGTGTGACGAGTGCATTCAGCAAATCACACACTCTTTGACGTTTGCTTTCCTGATTACTCATATGGGCAAAAGTTTCTGAAAAGGTATGGATAATAGTGTTAGGTATGATTATGACATCAATATATGTTTGGTTTCAAAACAATTGACGTAGTGCCTGCTGAGAAAAAACAACTAAATGTTCATTGTAAATTTTGCTTCCCTAGCCTGTAAATTCAGATTGCTGTCTTCATCTGAGGTCAATCTGCATCACAGTAAAACAATACAACAGTAAGGCAGCGATAAAAAAAAAAAAATCATACAAGAAGTCCTAAAAAAATACCACAAATATGAACAGAGATTAAATATGTATATAGATAGGAAGTCACATATGGGCTTTCATTTGGTGCTGTGACCTTTGACCTGGAGTAACCTTGAAAGGTCAAACATGCATATATATATATATATATATATTTTTTTTTTTTTTTTTTTTTTTTTTTTTTTTGACCTTTCAAGGTCACTCCAGGTCAAAGGTCACAGCACCAAATGAAAGCCCATATGTGACTTTCTATCTAATATCAATAGTCATAGATCTGTGATGGCAGGAAAATGACAGAGTCTGCTGCTGCTGCTGGATAAATGCTTTTTTTTTTTTTTGTCTCATTAAATTTCACTTCCCCATTCCCGATGCCTTAGCTCCACCTATGGGTGGATCCCTTACCCACCACAACCTAGTGTTAGTAGTTTTTGTTCTCTCATGACTTTGTGTTTCTTCAGTTCCAGTTCATAAGTGCATCACACAGTTTAGTTGAAGTATTTCTTTAAACACACTCATTTGGGTGCACACATACTAGTGTCTGTTTGAAGGATTTACTGACACTTGTTTCTTTAGTTCCCAGACAGAGGAGCAGACTGATGGGCGTGGCCATCATTGAAGGAGCTGGAAGGAACTACTACCACAAGACTGGAGGGGGGGACTGTTGGTTTCTTTTATTTCGTTGCTTAATTCTTAGGTTAAATCACATTTATTTCAGTCAGTATTTTGTGTCGTTGTTTTTTCTGTTATTTTGACTGTAACCCCCCCCCGCCCCCCCGTGTTTGATTTGGGTTCGTCCCCTTCTGTTTATTCCACCTTTGTTCATTGTCTGTTTAGGTCAGTTTTGTTCTATTACAGTTATGGTTTAGTTGACCTCAGTTGGGCCCATCTTTGTTCATTTTGGTCATTGACATTTTTTGCATTTTTTACCTGATCAAACCTGTTAATGCTGTCACGGAAAACACACAACTGTTCACACACACACACTTTAATAGAACTGTTCAGGAGGCGTAAATACAAGTCATAATAATAATAGACAGAGTAAAAGGAGCAGATATGGAGGATTAAAGATGGAAAAGGATTAAAGGGAATTTATTCACTGATACATGTTGGACATTCAGATTGCTGTCTTCATCTGAGGTCAATCTGCATCACAGTAAAACAATACAACAGTAAGGCAGCGATAAAAAAAAAATCATACAAGAAGTCCTAAAAAATACCACAAATATGTACAGAGATTTAAAAAATTTATATATATATATATATATATATATATATATATATATATATATATATATATATATATAAATATATATATATATATATGTATAAATGGTCATGACACCAAGTGAAAGCCCATATGTGACTTCCTATCTGTTATCAATAGTAATTAGATCTGTGATGGCAGGAAAGTGACACAGACTTGGTGGAGAATGGATTTGCTTCAATCAGGCGATCCGTTTATTTGTGCACAAATGAGAAAACTGACAGACGAAGCTTCGCTCTTTCTCAAGAGTCCGTTCTACCTAATACAGAATGTCAGTCTATCTTACAGAGGCCTGTGCTGAGCTTCCATGGGATTGGTTAATATAAAATATGACAAATGAGCCTGACGCTAAGCAGAAGAAAGAATATCAGATGGACACAGGACAGAATGGAAGACCTTGAAGTCATTCTGGGAAGTTTGAAGAGTTACTCTTTGTTGTTTAATTCCAGAACTGAGAGCTCATGCTCTGCAAACTGTATCTTGTCCTATCTTTAGAGATAAAGTACCTTACAACATGCAGAATCCAGAAGCTGACTAAGAGTAACATTCATGTTTTGAAGGACACAGGTGTCTGACAAACTAGCAGTTGTGAGGAGATACAGACAATTCCAAGAACAGAAGACTTATGGTCAGCATTCAAATCAAATCAGTATAAACATTCCTCCTTTTGATCCGTCAGGATCAACTAAACGGGAAAGAAAAATACACAAAAATATCATCTATCATAACAACGTTAGTATAAAATAGTAAAAAAAAAAAAAAGTCAGATATAATAACAGTAACATATGATTAGACCCTCACAGAATTCAACATCAGTCACATGACACCCTCACAGGTTTCAGATGAGACGTCACAGTCTGGAAGTAGAAAATCTGCATGTCCAGAATGGAACCGCTTTTTTTGGTGTGCAAAAGGCACACAGTATGAGCAAGCTGATGAGGAAGTGAAAGCAACGTATTTACAAACCGGCTGGGAGCTTCAAAGACGGTGTCTCAGTTGGAGTCAGAGAAATGGGAGGGGTCCAAATCAGAAGAGGGCGGGGTCTGAGGGACAGGTTTAGAGTCAGTGGGGACCAGCTGATAGGTCAGGAGGGTGGGACTGAGTCTGGAGGAAATCCTGTTCCTGATCAGAGGAACAAGGCAGCAGGAACACAAACAGAGAACAACACAGACGGCAAGGAATGGGGTCACTACTTTAAGGAAAATCTGCCCCCATGGGCCAGAGGTGAGCCAGTTCCAAAGGTCAAATCCTTCAGTGGGGGGGGGGGGTGTCGCGATCAAATTGGCGAATTAGAAGCTCCTTTAAGGGTACAACTACATAGGTCAAATTTCCTGAGACGTCGGGGATAAAAGTGCAGCATTCTTGTCCTATTATGTGACAAACACCTCCTGAGGATGCCAGCATGTCATCTAGAGCTGCACCATTCTGAAGGACAACATTTCTGAGGGCTTTGATTTCCACAGAAACTGCACCAAAGCCTTCTGTCACCGACTTGGTTCCATCCTCCAAATCTACAGCTGTATCATCAATGTAATGAGCCAATTTAGGAAGAGCCCACATGGGAATAACAGCTCCCACGCCTTTGTCCCATTGTTTTATCCTGACTCGTGCTTTGGGCTCAGATCCACGGTGGACACAGGAATGAATGGGGCGTTGCACATGTGGGTAATAGGGGTGAGAATAAGTCAGATTACCTACCACGAGGACATCAGGTAAGAGACGGGCAAGGTGATTAACTCCACACCAGTTGGGTGGGAGGAACTGGTAAACATTTGGACCACAAACCCAAACCTTTGCAGTAAGTGAACCAAATCCGTAATCACTGGGTAAATAAAAAATGGCCCTGGAAACATGTCAATTACCATCGTGGTGTTGGACCGGGACAGTAACTCCACCTTGGTGAGGGAGTCGGTTTCTGAGCCAACAGGGGGATTTCTGTGGATAACCACAGGTACCATTGGTGGTGTGGGTACAGTGGTGAGTGGTACCAAGAAAATGTGCACCATCCCAGCAGCGGAGGGTAAAACACAATGGGGCAACATATGCTGAGGGGTGAGTGACCATAACCGGTTGAAAGACGGTAGGCGTGTGATACTCAGATACATTGTAACTCTGAATGGTATAACCTGTAAGGCACGGTAAGCTAAGACTGAGGCTAATATAGGATGGTTTGTTCCACACTGAGGGGGAAATGACACCATTTGTACGTGGAACTAAAAAGGTCAGGGCAGCTAGGGTCATGGATACATTTAGCGCCATTGGAAAAAGGGGAAGGGCGTCCTTTGCGGTATGCGGGACGTGGGCACAGACATAGCAGTTAGAGAGATAAAGCTTTTTAGTGACAGTTTTGACAGACTTTAACCAGACATTGTTGTCATAAGAGAAAACACCTGGAACATTTGGGAGGGAAGAGGAGGATGGAGGATGGTGTGAGAAATTGTTATCTATGGTAGAGGAAAGAAAGGGAACAACGTGATGACCCTGAAACAGCCACACAAATATGTTGTGAGGAGATACAGACAATTCCAAGAACAGAAGACTTATGGTCAGCATTCAAATCAAATCAGTATTAACAGATCAATATCTTCAGCTGTTTTCAACTTTTCACACTTTGAAATGGGTTCCATTATAAACCAATGGGGATTTAGAACATTTCAAAAATTCATATAAAATTCACAAATCAATATTTCCCAATTCTTTGAACAAACTTGGTAGACCTTAGCCCAAAGATGTTCCACAACAAATACCAACTCATTCTGACCAACGGTTTTGGGAAGAAGGTTCTGGAAAAACTGTTTATGGACCACAGCTGATCCCAGTCGTCCATCAGACCTTCAGGACGTTGGACTAAAAATGAAACCTGACAGGTTTAACACACAGCATCAGCAGGTCAGTCAGAATGATGGTGTTTTGTGGACGTAGACTGTGGACGTAGACTGTGTCCGTGGTCGTGTATCTCATCCTGTGTTGCGTATCTTCAGTCTGAAGCGCCCCCTATTGGCCTGGAACAAACATGTCATCATCATGTGCTGCTGTCACTCATGTGTGTGTGAGTCCATGTGAAGTTCATTCAATCACTGAATCAAATCCACCTGATCAGGTAAATCCTGCTGACATGGGACGGCTCTGAAAGCACACAGACGTTCAGTCTCAGTGTTTGTCTGGACTTTTCCTGGTGGACTGGAACAGACAGGAGGTGGATTGACTAAATCCAGGACTTGGACTCCACAGACTGGAGTTCCCATCCTCAGTCCTTCCAGGTTGGAGCTTTAGACCATCACATGACCTAAGTCATGTGACCTCATCTGTGTGGACATTTTCCAGATGAAACCCAGCCCAGTTCAACCAGTCAAACCATTCAACACACACATTGTACACACACCAACCACACACACACCAATAACCACACAACCAACCAACCAATAACGGAAGAACCACCGATAACAGAATAACTTTTGGCCTTACGTTATTGGCCTGGTATTGCCCCCCCCCCCAAGATTTTATCACAGTTCTATCTAATAAATCAACATAGTAAGTTATTGCATTATGGGTTCAGGACCATTATTCCTTTATCAGTTTTTATTCCATTATCAGCCGTTATTCCGTTATCAGCCGTTATTCCGTGATTGGCTTCTCCACACCATGAGCCTCTGAAACATGCACAAACACATGTGACAAATATTGGAGGTAAACCCAGTTTGGCAGAAGCGTCCCATGTCAGCGTTGAAGTGTGTTAGTGTGTTGAATAAAGCTGTGAACTGACCCGACAGTAGAAGTAGAGGAACATGGTCCCTGTGATCAGGATGAAGGGGACCAGCACCACCCTGATGATCAGATTTCTCACCAAGTCTGAAACACAAAAACAACAACAACAACAACAACAACAACAACAACAACAACCATCAGAGTGGAGCTGAAGAGTCCTGACATCTGGAAAAGCTGACAAACTGTGTCTGTTTGACACTATTCTGCTATCAACACCTGGAACACATGCACATCTACTGATGGAACACATTCAGTGTGAAGAACATCTGCACCAACGGGACACATTCCCATCATGAGGATGTTTGTGCTGAGCTCAGTGGGATTGTGTGTTTGAGTTCAGACTGCAGTTGGATTTGGCTCCAAATGGGAGTTGAGTTCACACACACAACTGTTAGTGTTGGAACAGAATCTGTTCAGTCCTGGTGGCGTGGTGGTGCAGTGGACAGCACTGTGGCCTCACAGCAACAAGGTCCTGAGTCCAGGTCCACCCACAGGGGTCAGTCTGAGGCCCACGCCCATTTTGGACAATGTGCTCAGACTGTGACCCATATCTACAGCCAATATCTGAGGACCATATTTGATGTTTTTAAAGCACATTGACCGTAAAATACAACTGAAACACTCAGATAATTAAGATTTTTATGCAGCAATATAAATTAAATGAATAATACACGTACACATAGTACTGTTTGAACATTTATCTAAGTTCAAGTTGAAGAATAACTCTTGAATAAATACAGTTTTGCTCTGAGCTACTCTCAAATGTCCCAGTCACCTCATGTATTTCTCTACTGGTGAAGCTTGCCTCCCAGTTCAACTCATGGACGTCACTGCTGATAAGTTCAGGGTCAGTTCTGTTCACTGGAGAAGATGTTGTGTCTACAGAGGCTGGGAACTCGCACTCCGATAGATACACATCTCCGACAACAATCACAACACTTTGCGTAGCACATTCTAGTAGCAAAGATGTGAACTGACGGTCGGTAAGTGGCGTCAATAGGTGAGGTCCAATCAGAAGACGGAGTTGGATGACGTTGCAAATTCCAACCTATTTTTTGGGTTGGAGATATTCAAGAAGATAATTATCAATCAGACCCAGAATTCGGGGCTTTTTGCGACTTAAGTTCCTGCGGGAGTCCTTGTCCAGAAAGACCAGCGCTGGCGTTTAGGTTTCACATGTGATCAGAATAAATTCTTAAACTGAGAACAAGTGCGTCCTGAAAATGCTTCCAAAGTGCTGCCCACACAGGTGCCTGATCAAATATCTGAGAACATTTAGACTCCTGATCAAACATGACCCCCTCTAGACCCTGGACATGTGGACCACACACACATGTACAGATGCACCTTGAACTGTGGACACCAACTGGGCTTCACATTCAACTGGATGGACTGGGTTTAAACCTGGGTTTAAACTCAACTGTGGTTTGAACTGAGCTCAGATTAAAGGAGTGTTTGTTGGTTCAGCCCAGTCTCTGACAGGTTCAACTGGACCGGCTTTACCTGATCTCAGTCCTACCAACGTGGTTCTGCTCACACCTGTTCACTCTGCTCACTGGGAATGTTGTGGAACATGGTCATGTGACTGTTACTGATGCATTGTGGGTGTTTTGTGTGTGTTTGTCCTGACATTACCTCCGACAGTGATATAGAGGGCGGGGCTTTGAGACGACGAGAAGCTGTGGTTATAAACGTCCACGTGATAAACACATGTGTAGTTCCCTCGGTGGGCGTAGCCCATGGCAGACAACAGGAAGTGGGCGGAGTGATTGACAGCTGGCTGGGTGAGGTTCGGCAGTTCCTTGGTGTCGGAGATCAGCTGGAAGGAGCCTCCTGGGTACTGTGGTTGGACGGAGCATGTGATGGTGAAGTCAGAGCCGACGAGCACCCTGAACTGGTAGACCCCAAAGACCCCGTCAGACAGGGAGATGTTGGGCTGAGGCAGCAGATCTGTCCACACACAGAGACATGATTGGACCAAGCAGCACACATGAGCACAAACAAGCAGTCAGAGAATCCATCCTCCTCAGAGACACAGATGGATCTGATCCACAGGAGTTTGGGATGGGATGAACACTGACCAATGAAAACATGAGGAATGGGTCATTTAGAGCACAGCTGACCTTCAAAGGCATTATGGGTAAAAATGGCAAACATGTGGTGGTTTTTAGGGTCTCACATGTCAACATTTGGTCCTTTTTTCCTAAATGAGACTAATGTGAAATCTGTTTGTGTTTTCAGCCTCATCTGGTCCAAATGAAGACGTTCATTTGGGATCTGGACGTTACAAAGGTCAATATTTTAAACATTTGACAGATAAAACAATGAACTGAGACAAAATAATCAACTGATGAAATGAAAAGATTCATTAGACGTAACTTTAAATGTCAGAGTCAGAACCATCTGGTCACTGAGAATTCAGTTCAGACACAGTTTGTGTCCATTTGTACCTGAACACACCACGTCCACACCAGATGAGAGTGTATAGTTATAATCTACTCCAACACAGTCCCTCAGTCCAGATGTCAGCTTTACACAAGGAACTGAGACAAACCACACAGGTCTGTCTGTAGAATTATCTGTTCTGTTGACTGAAACAGCTGATCCACAATCCAGATGTTGACACACAGCAGATCCAGACTTCAGGTCCCAGAGTTTATAGAGGTCTCCTACTGGTCTCCAGTGTCCCTGGTGTTGGATCTCCAAAGTACCAGCACAGCGGCTCGGCTGTCCCACCAACCTGACACCACCTGGATCTGAGCAGAGACACAAAGACATGAGTCACAGAAACACACTGTCATATGAAAGCCACGCCCCCTTGGTACCTGAACAGGTGAGTCCAGCAGCTGTTCCAGGTGAGCAGGTCTTCCCAGCGGAGCTGGACCTTCTACAGTCCAGGACAGCAGACTCATGTCCTTCACACTGGAGCTCACTGGTCCAGACTGGAGCCTCCCCCTCTCCATAGAGCCCCCCCAGGAGGAGCCCAGGAGCCCCACAGCCCAGCTCCCTACAGACCACCTGGGCATCGTTAAGGTCCAAATCCTCTTCACACACTGAGGACCAGGACTGGTTGGACCGGACCTCCAGTCTGCCTGAACACAGACTGGAACCATGGACCAGTCTGACAGAGTCTGTGGACCCACAACAACACAGAGACATGTTTAAAGACACAAAAGCCCCTGGACAGACGGCAGTGTGAGGGTGGACTCTGGAACCCTTTCAACCCTCAGCCTAAAATGGACCGCCTGCACTTTTTTAGTATTTTTGACTAGAAAAAGGGTAGAAAATATGCTGTGAGTTCATCCTTTGGCCCATATTTCCAGAAAAATTAGAACATTCAAAATCTAGTCATTTACAATTTAATAATAATAATAATAATAATAATAATAATAATAATAATAATAATAATAATGGCTTCGAATTTTATAGCACTTTTTTGGACACTCAAAGCACTTTACAATTTCCTGCATGTTCTAATTCTGCTAAAACAGCTTCTTCTCCAGCTTCTAGTTCAGGCCTGAGTGAAATGACCGTAATGACCCAATAAAACCTGTAAAGCACAACGTCTTAAACGGTGAAAGAGTTCCATCCATCCAAACTGCATATGCACAGGGTGTGTCAGCGATGACACGTCAGGTCTGAAAGACTTAACAACACATCTGTTCATTTTGAAGAACAGAGTACAACCTCTAACAGAACAGTTCTATACAGTATATTGTCACAGTGATAAATACAACAATTATGAGAGATAAATAATGGTTGGTTACCCACAGAGATGATTAGAAGGATCAAATATGCAATAATTCTAAATACTACAACTACTAATGGCTGCATGTTCAAATGTTCTTCCACGTTCCCTGTGCAGAACCATATCTGTGCACACGTGTTCTCACATTCATCTGCAGAAGGTTTTCAGTTCTCAGCAGAAAATCTGAATTTATGGGCCCGACTGATCACATAACATTTGGAAATATGACGGATGATGGAAAATGGACTTTTACAGAAGAAGGAAACACGTATTATCTGAAAAGAAACTGATAATAGGTCCATTTGTATTTGAACAAATGATTTTTTTTCTAGAAATGTGGACAAAAAGTCAGCTGAACATGAACTAAACCATTGAACTTTGGAGGAAACACCATGTTAAATCTTTCCTCGCCAATGACGAGATTTTCCGTCAATCTGTGTTTTCACTGTTATACTGTAGTTAAAGCTGTTGCGGATCGTGTGAATTACTTTCCTTAGTCCAAAAACAAACAATTAAGCGGCTTTTTTGGAAAAATGAAGGACCTGGTTTAACGTTTTCGCACTGGCGTCACCGTATCCCATGGCAACGCATACAGCGCCAGTCACTCTCAATGAGTAAATGCCGACTCTGCAGGAACCGCGTGCAGTTTCAAAAGCCTTAAAGATGATTATGGAGACAGAGTTCAACAATTCAAAATATGATGGAGCTACCATTTAGAGACAGGAACGGAGAAATAGAAGGTGAGGGAGACGGACATGGAACACGGGAAAACGGAGCGGCTCAGGTCCGACATGGAGATGAGGAAGAGGAAGGGCACGGAGCGACACGGAGAAAATGACAGACAGGAAGAAGAGAAAAGAGACATTTATAGAGGACATTCAAGGAGAAGACAGACACAGACATGGGACATGACAAAGGACAGTGTTCATCTGTTAGAGTGAGTTCAGATTCAGACTGAGGACACAGAACAGATTCAGCTCTATAATGTCAGCAGGGACACAGGAAAGACACTGTTTTATTTGGCTTTAGTATGAAATAAATAAATACATATATTCATACATAGATAAATAACAAGATGTCCATATAATTATTTACAGCTCAAACACAGCAGGTGGTCCAACAGGAGGACGTGGTGCAGCCAAGGAAAGGCCATAAATCTACAGTATTTAGTGCATTTGTTTCTTTTTTTCTTGAAAATGAGGAATATTGAATTGTTTATATCAAAAAGCTAAACTACTATGTGGAAGACTCATAACTGATGTATGCAAATGTGATTGAATGAAGTTTAGAGGGAGCCTGGTGCTTTAGAAGATGTTTTGTCTGAAGTTTGGTGTAGATTCCTCTAAAATTTTGAAGAATGTTGGGATATCTTAGAGCTGTTTGTTATTATTATTGTTGTTATTATTACTTTATTTTGTGATTTTGAATACAGTGTTACTGTTGGTAAATAAAAAAAGAGTCAAAAATGTAAATAGGAAATCAGTTTTATCTTGAAAATCAATATCTTTGAAAAAAAAATGCAATTTTCTCAGTTCTTTGCTCAAAATTCAGTTTTTTCATGAAAATGACAAATATTCAAATGTTTATATCTCACGAACAAATGAAGATAGAATAAAATCATTTTTTGTGTTTAGAAGTTGAAGTTCTGTTCTTTCTTTTGATGTATTCAGTGTTCACATACTCCTGACACAACATTTTCAGTCAGCCTCCAAAGATTAGTGAATATGACCAAAAAGGCTGGCGCTGGCTACCAACTCACTGGAAAATGCTCTAGCGGGAAAGAGTTAAAATCGAAGATTAAAGTGATCTGGACTCTTTCAAATCCTCCTGTCAGTCATTAGTGACACAGGAACTAAATAGGACTCATGGACCAGTTCAACCAGAGCCACAACGTCCTCAAAGAAAACAGCAGAACAAAGAACACACCAATAAAAGGCCCTTTAGTGTTGAATGTGGAGCTGAAGGACACAGTGAGTGTGTGCTGTTGTTGAACTGGATTCCAACAGAGGGCGCTGTCTACATTCAGACTGGACTCAAACAGGCCTCAGGTCCACTCTGTGGATCCTCAGTCACAGGTTAGAGTTAGTTTAACGTCAGCACTGGTGGAGACACAGTCATTCTGAAGTCAGACTGAACATTCAATATGTGTGAGTGGGGTCTGTTCAAAGGCACACACACAATCCCAGTGGTCAGTGAATGCACCATAATGCAGTGGGTTTGATCAGTGACCTGTGCACTGGTTCATCTCAGACCACTGGAAACATGTGGCTCATGTCAAACATCTGCATTTAAGGAGATGGTTTAGTGTCAGTGATGTTTCCATGGTGTCCTCAGAGTCCAGCAGACCCACATAGAGCTGGAAAAAGAGCACATGGACCAACACAAAGTCCAGTTCAAACAAATGGACTCAGTCCTTCTGAGCTGTTCAACAGCCTGTTGGAAAGCAGAGTCATGTGACCACGTTCATGGACTGGAACTGAATTCAGCTGCATGTGTTTGATGTTTGAGTCCAACTGTCCAATGTGCGGACCTGGTCTGACTGGGTTTGGTTTGGCACAGCTCAGATAAAACACACCTGAATGGACTCATGGAAGAACTCTGACAGAATCAGGACCATCATCAGTAGACTTACCTGAACAGGTGAGGAACAGGGGGGAGTCAAGAAACACAGTATCTGGTCTCACACAGTCCATCAGTGTGGATGAAGAGAGAAGACAGGTGGGCCGGATAGACCACACAGGATCAAATGAGTCAGATGAATGAGATGAATCAGATCTTCTCCCAGAAACAGCAGATCCACAGTCCAGTCGACGACATATGACATCTGCTGCCTTCAGGGTCCAAAGGTCAGGGGAATAAAAACCATATCCCATGTATCCCCATTCTCCATGATGTTTGATCTGTACTTTACCGTTACAGCGACTGGCTCCTCCCACCAGTCTGACATCATCAGGATCTGATCAAATACAAGTGGCAGATAAATGAGATCAAAGTGAGTGAACTGATGTCAGCTGGTGTCAGTCAAAGCTCCACACACCTGTGCAGGTAAGGTCCACAGCTGTTCCAGATGAGCAGGTCTGTGACCCTGAGCTTCCACAGTCCAGCAGAGCAGACTCATGGCCTTCACACTGGAACATCTGCACCACAGGAGCCTCCGCTTCTCCATAGAGCGCCCCCTGGAGGAGCTCAGGAGCCCCACAGCCCAGCTCCCTACAGACCACCTGGGCACCATGAAGGTCCAAGTGTCCTTCACACACTGGGGACCAGGACCTGGACTGGTTAGACCAGACCTCCAGTCTGCCTGAACACACACTGGACCCATGGACCAGTCTGACAGAGTCTGTGGACACAGATGGAAGAAGACTGGAATCAAACTACAGTCTGAAGTGGACTCTAAGGGACTCTAGTGGACTGGAGTAGACCGGGGTCTGGGGCTTGGACTATATAGTGGATTTTATTGGACTGTAGTGGACTCACATTCATATGTGTTAGTGTTTGTTTCTTCTGTGTGTGTGACATGATGTTCATCAGCTGTTTGTTTGTGGACATGGATATTATTGGTTGTTTATTTTTACTTTTATTCCTCATTTTGGATCCATCTAAAAACAGGTTTTGATCATCTCCAGAATATAGCCAGAGTCCATCCAGTTCTGTGTCCAGCCAATACGTAGATGTTGATGCCTGCTTTTATCTCCAGTAGAACTGACTACAGTAATGCTCTGCTTTCTGATCTTCCTAAAGATAGAACTTCACACCTCCAGCTTCTCCAGAACTCAGCCACTCGTGTGCTGATGAAGACCAGAAGGTGGGCTCACATTACAGAGGTTTGAAAACCACTGCATTGGCTCCCCCTGGGTTTCAGGGTTGGTTTGAAGGTCCTTTGAATGGTTTCTAAATGTCTTCATGATCTTTCTCCTTCTAATATCTTAGACTTGCTTTGACCTTCTGAACCCTGGTGGACCCTGAGGTCCTCTGGCACTGGCCTGAGAACTGTTCCATGAAGAAACACTGAAACTCAGGCTGAGGCAGATTTACAGCATTATGCCCCTCACCTATGGAACAACCTGAGGAGAACCTGAGGGCTGCAGAGAATGGAGACATTTGAAAACCAGGCTCAACACCCACCTTTGAATTTGGCTTTAACTGATGCTTCTGTTTGATCTGTTTAATGTTGTATATTTATATTATATTTAGTTTAGTAATAATATGTGTGGATGTGTGTGTGTGTGTGTGTGTGTTTGTTTGTTTGTTTGTTTGTGTGTGTGTGGGGGGGGTTGTACAGATTGTTTATATGTAAATCACTTTATGCTACATTTTCGCTGTATGAACAGTGCTATATAAATAAACATTGATTGATTGTATTTATCAGTTTGTGTGAGTTCACATTAAATCTGAGTTGAAGTCTTGGACCGACCAGGATCTGAGAGTCCACAGAGTCTGGAGCCCACAGTGACAGTGGAAGGGTTAGGGTTCAGTGTTAATGCTCTTACCTGAACAACTCAGCTCCAGGGGTGAAAGGAGAAATGTATTAGATCTAAAACAGTCACTCAGTTCAGATTCATCACAGTCTGATCTGACCGACCAGCTATCTATATCTGAATCAGTGCCTTTGCCTCTCACTGAAACTGCAGATCCACAGTCCAGTTCTGCACAAACTCTGTTTCCTAACTTCTTGTACCAGTATAACCCATCCACTGGTTTCCAGTTTCCATCCTGTCGTTTCATCTCCAGGTCACCATGACACCGACTGGCTCCTCCCACCAACCTGAAGTGGACAGACTCTGTAGAAATAAGACAGACCAGTCAGAGTCCAGTCCAGAACCACACCAGCCCATCTGGACCACGTGGACTGGATTATTGACCACATATGGTTTCCATGTCTGAACAGTGTTTTCAGTCCCACTGACAGATTTTCTGAGTCCAAACGGACTCAGTTCATCCCTCATTCATTCAGTCAGTGAATTGAATGGCTCAGTCTGCTCCTGTTTGTCAGTGTTTCCTTCACTTGTGGATCTTTAAAGCCACACTTGTCCAAATGTCAGGAACAGGAGCTGAGCGTGCTCAGTGGAGCTTCTGTAAACCCATCCTTCCTGAATCCTCTGCATTGGCTCCAGTTTGTTCAGATGAAAACCACCTGAACCAGGATGTTCAGCTTCAACCCATTTCACATCCCTCCTTTCTGCATTTCTTACCTGTTGAAGTGGTGTTGTTTTCAGACAGGAGCCCTGCAGGAAAAACACAAAGGACAGCCATGAAAATAGGACAAGATTCTGATGACAAATCAAACATTTCGACATTAGTGAAGAAACAGGAAACTGAGGCTGATCAGGTTGGATCTAAATCTGTCTGAACTGTGTTTGTGCTTTGACTTTGACAAACGTCGTCTAAATAACAAACCAGTACATGTGACACAGATGAAGATTCAAATACAAATATATGACACTAGAGTATATAAGTACTGACATAAAAATTGCTAAGTAAATTATTCTTTCAAATTTAAAACACAATTAATATGTTAATAGTGATACCTAAGGACTGAAGTCAGTAAATGTGTCATTTCTGTTTTTTTAACTTCATTTCCCATCATGCAGTGTGATACTGCACTTCCCGTCGACTGTCATGGCCATAACAATGTGAATGTAAGGCTATTTTTTTTCCAAAATCACTAATATCACCCGAAATATTGGTCTTTTCAACTTGCTGCTTTCACTAGTCTGTTCCTAGACCAAAAACTCAGAGTAAAGTCAAAAGTTATTATATCTATATATTATATACTATATATTAACAGAGAAAACTGATGTAAAAGTGTCTTTTTCAGTCCAATCTGTCATTAACTGAACATAAACCCAGTGTGTCCATCCACTGGCATTGATCCAACTCCATGGGTTTTACTGGTGAATCAATGTTGTAGAAGATGACAGTGTTTCCATGGTCACTACGGAGCCTCTGAACGTCCAAATGGGTCATTTCTGATGACCATGAAAAGATGAAGAACTGTATTTTACACCAATTATTGACCTGGATTGATAGGATTAGTGGATCAACATGTATTAAACAGTTTAGATCAGTAGATGGTTTAGGTTAAAGGTGGATGTTTGGGTCTTTAAGGGTTAATTAATCAAATGAAAATAACCCAGACTTGATTAAAGTGATAATTGTTCAGTTTATGTTTGATGGTTGAATTCAAAAGCCCGTTGAACTAGAACTGATGTGCACTTATTAAATTAATGCATTGATCATTTGAATCATTTGAACCCACATGTTCAGTTGAACAGGTTCTGTCAGTGGATTGTGTAACAGCAGTTGATGGACAGACTGTGGAACCAATCAGAGAGCTGGAATAGCAGCTGCTGTGACAAACAGGAAGTGTCGGTTAAGACACGTCATGTACTGGTGTGTGTTGAGAGGAAACACAACATCTAAGTGTTTGAGCCTGATCCATAAATCTAACAGACAAGACAAGTTAAAGCCAGAACCTGAGGCTGATGAAACCACAACACACATTTGACCTGTTTGATCACATGGTATCTATGAAAGAAGGCAAGAATGGACACAGTCAGCAGCTCATTCTGCTAAATGGGTCATTCCAGAGTTGGAGGACATTTGGGCTTCAAAATTCTTGAAAAATAAACCTTCACTTTTCTAATTTTCCATTATATATTCATCAATAATAGGTAATAAACTATCAAAGGCTTGATTGGCTCAGCTTACACATCAATGGTACAATTTTTATTACATGATTTATTTGGTGTTTGTAATACTTGGTGCAACCCTGTTACCAACACTAAGGAACCTGAAAAAAGTGTATTAATTAATTTCTTAAATGAAATTCCTTTTCCATTAAGTAAAGAAAGTAACATTCTCTCTGAATAACCATTTGGTTTCACATGACTTGATTTAAATTAATTTTAGCAACTTTCAAAATCTGTCTCGGCCAACTTTTCAATATTGGCGTGTTTCACTTTAACAATTTCAGTATTTATTTTACAATATTTACTCTGACACATGTTGCATATAATTACATAAACTCTTTAAAGGGCAATGGGTTGAACACTTTTGAGCTGAGAAAGTAATTTATGATTATTTTCAATTACAAAGATATGGTAACAGGGTTGAAATTAGGGTAACAGGGTTGTATGAAGTAACAGCTACATTATTTCTGATTACAGATGATTATATAAAAGTGACAAATGCTCAAGACACCAAAGTATTTGTTGAATAACTTTTAATACTTTCTGTCAGCACTGTTTCTCAAATAACAACCCCCCCCCCCCCAAAAAAAAAAAAACCAAAACAAAACAAAAAAAAACAATAATAATAATAATGGGGGGGCTTATTTCAAGAAATTTTTCAGATTCAACTTTAGCCCTGCTTTTCTGATGCAACAAGATGTTCTAAGCACTCCTGTGTATTTTTTTTTTTTAATTTTCATCCAAAAACCACCCCCTACCCCGAAAATTACTTTTTCAGCCCTGAAAACACGGGGTTTTTGGAAACTTTCAAACCCTCTTCACTTTTGATGAAATACAATGTAACAATCTGCTCATGCTGGGCCTTAAATGTTTTTTGTGAGACATGTCATGTCTTCAGAGTGCTTTGCACTAAAAAAGGTGTAATGTCAAGGGTCAAATTATAGGTCAAAGGTCACCCAAATGGTCCAAATGCATATTTAATATATGATTATATATATATAATGTCTGACGTCAGCGTTGGAACAGACAGGATTCATCAAAGCTCCAATATTTGACTGGATTCTCATTGATCTGAAACCTTTTGAATGCTCTGATTTTGTCCATTTGTCCTGTTTCATGTCATGTCGATCACAAACCAACAGCACGACTCTGAACCTGTTGAATCTGTGGAAACCAGCCGTTAAATCCACACACCAGTAACACCACTGTCGTATACTCGCTACAGAAGCAGAAGATTTGAAGCTTTGGAATATGATCCTGTCCAAATGTATGTTTGGTTTGGAATGGTTCATGCTTGTGCTCCTCCACCTCTGAAGGCCTTTGTTCACCTGAATCTGATCCAACTGAAGAACAAGGACTTCCTCTAGATGGCAGTGGTGCAGCCCCTTATCCAAAACCATCAGCTTTACTGATCCAAAGTCTGAACAGAACGGAATAAACGCCCACTGAACTGAAGGACAACACACATGTTACGATGCAAAAAAGGAATATCTGACTCACAGAAACACACATGGATTACCAATATTTACTTTCAAACATCATTTTTACATTTATTTACTTATTGAGGTGTAATCTTGTTCAGATTATGTGACTTGTTTCAATAATGTTCATCTTGAGCTACCCCACTGAGATAGTCCAACTAATTTTAAGCAACATTTATAACAAAAACCAGCTCCATTGTTGGAGGATGAGTATGGAGAACACAGGAACTGTTTACCCCCAAAAAATATTCACTGGTTTTACACAGTTTTGCTGATCAATACATATACTGAGTCATTACATCTTCATCAGACCAAATATATAATATGGTATTATTCTATTCTATTCTTATTTGTCTACTACTTTGACTTTTTGTTCCATAACCTTCAGGATCTTTGAAGGAATTCCAAATGCCTGTTCATGCATCCAGCCTCAGCAGTGATGGTACGTTCCCAGAGGCCTTGTTTCTGCAGCTCAACAATCAGACCACGTTCAAACAGGCAAAGTTTTTGAGCCTTTGCATCAGGAGGTCATGACAGTGGGAATACCTGGCACTAAAGGACACTAGAACCACATTTATGCACAGATTTTGTCTTTTTTTTTTCTTTTAACTTGTCTTATCATCATAACAGCAGAATGGTGGTCTGACTGCCTTGTTTGCTGAAAAACTTTGCTTTGCCAAAGGGAACTTCATAAAGTATGTGAGGCTCCCCTTGATCTTCTACTGTCTTTATTATGGGTTTTGTTGAACCACATTTGGAGGCCAAAGCTGACAGGAAGGAACGGGGGGGAGGAGAAGAAAGGGCGAAGAGAGAAAGAGAGCGAAAGGAGGAGAAAAAAAAGAAAAAGAAGGAAGACCCTCTCAAGAAAATATCAACAATATTAACAATAACAACCATGGTGATAATTATAAAGGAAACAACCAGAGCTGAGTTAACTGAGCAAAAAAAGGGAAAATAACATACAATAAATAAAACATATTGAATGAAAAATAAAATAAAAGACAACATGAACAAAATATCATAAACAACAACACAAATAACACCAGCAACAAACCAACCCAACATCAGCTGTTCACATGACTCGGCTGTGACAGAGTGACTGCATCAGAGGAACGAATGAAGAACACAGACATGGAACCACAACCTCCCCACACACACCACCACCACCACCACCAAGGACCAGGGGCCGACAAACAGGACCCCAAGGCCCGGCCAACCAGCAGACACCACAGAGAGGGGGGATCTAACTGGCCCCCCCGAGAGGCAACAATGTGCCCACCCCAAAGATGGCTGAGTTCACCAGCCACCAAACCCCCGCCTGGGCGCCGCCCACCCAGGGGAAAGCAAGGCACAGGCCCCCGAGCCCCATGAGCCCAAAGACCACCACACCCCTGGGTGGGGGGTCCCACCCAGCACCCAGAGAGACCAGGCTGCACCAGGAAGCCACCCACCGTGGGCCAGTATGCACCCCAATGCCCCGGTCAAGCACCCAAGGGGACCCACCCCCACCCCCACCCCCACCCCCATCCCCTCCAACTCCCACCCTCAAACCCCACACCCCCTCCACCTCCAATTCCCCACACCCACACATGTAGACCCATCCACATATGCACACACACAGACACCTACACACACTTACACACACACACACACACACCTACCTGCATGAACACACCCACATATGCACATGCACACACACTTACATACACACACACACACATGCACACACACGCACGCCTACTACAGATGTGACGACATGGAAATTCCACATCATGATCCCTGCGACCAAAATCACCACAGCCATCATCATCACCATGGCACCGCAGAGACGCACCCAAAAATACAATAAAATTAAGAAATAATATTTTATATATAAAACACATAAAAGTAAATATAAAGTAAAAAGAAAAATAGTTCAATAACAGGTAAAATAACACACTCAGTGCACCCCCACTGGCAGAGGCACAGATACGTTTAACATGGAAATGCTGGTGTTACTGCACTGGAAGATAATTGTACTTGAAATAAGACATTTAAACCCAATAATGACTAAACTAAGTTTTACAGTTTTACAGCACACGCTCCTACCAACCAACAACAACAGGTGACAGTCGACCCACCATTCTTTTAAAATTGTCAAATAGAAAAATTTTACCCCTCCTCAGCTGGAGTTTTACCTTGGATCCATAAGGACATAGAGATGATCATCAGTCTGTGGTCCATGTCCAGTCCGATGGTCTTCTCTTCTCTGAGTCGTCTTTGATCAGTCAGCTCTTCCTCATCCTTATCTCCTCATCTCCTCTGCTGTGGTTCTTGTTCTACATCAGATGCCTTCACATACTGTATAGGTCGGAAGTAACTAAGTATAAGTACTTCATTACTGTACTTAAGTAGATTTTTTTAGGTATCTGTACTTTACTTGAGTATTTATTTTTCTGTGAACTTTTTACTTTTACTCCCTATATTTATGCATAATTATCTGTACTCTATACTCCTTACATTCTCAGAATAGACTTACTTTTTCAAACTAAATGTGTGTGTGTGTGTGTGTGTGTAGGTGTGTGTGTGTGTGTGTGTGTGACAGTAAAATACAACCATTAAGAGTCCAGTACAGGGTGAGTACCAGTGTCCAGTACAGGTCCATTTATTCCAGACTTTTCCTCCTGTACCTGTACAGCTGAGTACTGCGACCCGACCCCTCATTAAACCCATCGTCTCCACACTAACTCACTTTCAGGGCTTTAGTTTTGGCTTAAACACACGCCATCATTCAGTCTCTAATCTGTGCTGCTCAGTGACATCTTTAACAGATATAAACAAAGGTGAAACTCACTTCACAATAAAACAAACTGTCTGTGGATCAACCACAGTTAAATTAGATCATCATCATTAAATGTCCTGAACATTATTTTCATCCATGAATCTTCTTTTATTTTTTCTCTTCCTTGCCAGCTACCCGCCTGCATTTCATTTAAGTTTATCCGTACCTGTGAAAATTCATATATATTTATATTTATATATATTTATATATATATATATATATATATATATATATACACATATATATATATATATATATATATATATATATATATATATGTATATATATATATATATATATATTTATATTTATATTCATTCATTCATTGTCTGAACCCGCTTTATCCTCACTAGGGTCACAGGGGTCGCTTGGAGCCTATCCCAGTTACATAGGGGCGAAGGCGGGGTACACCCTGGACAAGTTGGGCTGACATACAGTATAGAGACAAACAATCACTCTCACATTCACACCTATGGGCAATTTAGATTAACCAATTAACCTATTAGTGCATGTCTTTGGATGGTGGGAGGAAGCCGGAGTACCCGGAGAGAACCCACGCAGACACGGGGAGAACATGGAAACTCCACACAGGAAGGTCCCACCCCCCGTCGACTGGTGTTGGAATCGAACCTAGGACCTTCTCGCTGTGAGGCACGAGTGCTAACCACTGCACCACCGTGTCGCCCTATATATATATATATATATATATATATATATATATATATATATATATATATATATATATATATATATATATATATTTGTATACGAGGGCCGTTCAATAAATTCATGGCCTCACCCAGAACAGAACAACACAGACTGATAATTTATATTTTATTTTTCAACATCACGAAAGAATGTAACATCCTGTATTATAACAACCAGTATTTCTGGGTGAGGCCATGAACTTATTGAACAGCCCTCGTATATATACATATATATATATATATATATATATATATATATATATATATATATATATATATATATATATATATATATGCAGGGTGGGGAAGCAAAATTTCCAATGAACATTTAGTTGTTTTTTCTCAGCAGGCACTACGTCAGTTGTTTTGAAACCAAACATATATTGATGTCATAATCATACCTAACACTATTATCCATACCTTTTCAGAAACTTTTGCCCATATGAGTAATCAGGAAAGCAAACGTCAAAGAGTGTGTGATTTGCTGAACGCACTCGTCACACCAAAGGAGATTTCAAAAATAGTTGGAGTGTCCATAAAGACTGTTTATAATGGAAAGAAGAGAATGACTATGAGCAAAACTATTATGAGAAAGTCTGGAAGATACTATTAAAGAAGAATGGGAGAAGTTGTCACCCCAATATTTGAGGAACACTTGCGCAAGTTTCAGGAAGCGTGTGAAGGCAGTTATTGAGAAAGAAGGAGGACACACAGAATAAAAACATTTTCTATTATGTCAGTTTTCTTGTGGCAAATAAATTCTCATGACTTTCAATAAACTAATTGGTCATACACTGTCTTTCAATCCCTGCCTCAAAACATTGTAAATTTTGCTTCCCCACCCTGTGTGTGTGTATATATATATATATATATATATATATATATATATATATATATATATATATATATATATATATATATATAGTTTATTTATTTATTTTTTAACCTGTCCTCACATGTATTTGTGTGATATTACACCTGGTCCAGGACTCTGGTCAGTACTATTCACTGTGGAATTAGAAAACAGGTTGTTATTATTTTGTCTGGTTAAATAAGCTTTGTTTCATTCATGGCAAAAAATGCAGTTTTACTTTTTACTTTTGTACTTTAATACAATTGAGAAGCAGTACTTTTTTACTTTTATTTAAGTAAAGGAGTTGAATCAGTACTTCTACTTTTACGAGAGTATTTATTCACACAAGTAGCTCTACTTCTACTGAAGTACAGAATGTGAGTACTTCTGGTAATATTCCACTATGAATACAATGACTACTTTCTGAATGGAATGAATCAATCTGGAAAATCCTCCATTTGTAAAAAGGTTTTATTTAAAAAGTCTAAAAGTCTATCACGACTTTGACCAAATTCACAGTCATATTTGGAGTTCTAGTCAGATAAGAGTGTGGATGTAAACATAGTGGTTAAGGGAACTCATCTACTGCTACTAACTCCAGCTGTGCTCAGTCCAGCTGCAGACCTAACACCCACAATGCACCACTCCACCAGGATGGATGGACTGAAACAGGCTATTATTGTTTGTCTCTTTTTGAGGATCTGTTGGTCAGATCAGATTCACATCTGGGGGCTTTCCAGGTCTCAGATCCAAAACGTCAGTGTCAGCATCTGTGAGTGACTGTGTTCAGTGTTGAACGTGTCAGTGCTCTGTCACACTGAGCCCAGACCATCAGACCACAGGAACAGGTCAAAGGTCAAACACTACATTTGTGTCATTACCCTCTTTTCCACAGCACTTCTGTTGTGGGAATATTTCACCTTTATTCTGGAACGTCATCTGTGTAAATGAAATGGTGGACCATTTGGTCCCACCTTTGTAGCTCCTCTGGAGGTAGAAACAGAGCCCTGACAAAGGTGGAATCAGCATTCCAGAACGCTGACGAAAAGGAACACCTCTCATTCCGCAACCAAGGAGTGATGTTTTGATGACGTATTGCGTGTGCGACCCCTGCGCTGGGGGGATTTAAAAATGAGTGAGGACCGTGTACTGTAAACAAACATATCAACACCACTAGGAAGATGTTGAACTGGGGAGATGGTGAAATCCACCAGCTGTTGGCGCTAAAATAAACATGGCTGCGCTCTGTTCATCTTCCATTGTTGTTTTGAGAACCAACACCGCTATGCTCGGGGTATTTCTAACACACAAATTAAACTGGATTTATGGTTGCGCTGACGTCATGTGTCACTGCCTACGCCGTCACTTCGTACAGCCCCGTGTTAGCCCACACAGCTTTGATGTGCACCTCTTCTTGTTCTTGTCTGTTAATGTTCAGCACATTAATAAACCCACACAATTTAACAAAAGTGTGCCTTTATTTGAGTATAATCAATAAATATTAGATTTTGGTGTTCCGCCATCAGTTAACCTATTTTTGTTCACCTGTCACGGTCCATCTCCTACGTTGCCTCCTTCTCCATTGCTTACGCTGTAATACTTTTAAAAGAACTTTGATATCTTCGTTGAGTTCTACAAGATCGTGAAAACACTGCACCATATCAGCCGCTGTTGCTGTTCTAACCAGGAAATGCCTGCTGGAAGATATGGAAACCATGGAAACGACTCTGCCCAGTGGAGTTTCTTCTTTATAACCAGCTGATACCAGCAAACTACAACATTTTCGCTCAGGTGCAAGAGCATACTGTAGCGGTGTCAAATGCAGCGTACCTACGTGACGCAGAGCTACATGTGACCATAAATCCAGCTTTATAAGTCACACTATACACTGTGCTGCACCACCACCCACAGAACAAAACTGTAATGAAAATAAATGAGTTTTTCCATTTAGTTTAATTTAGATTTTCTTACTTTTTCTTCAGTTTGTTCTGTTTCTGACACACTAACCCTCAACTTTAATCTGAGCTTTAATGAATATCTACATGACCAGCGAATTAAATACAGGAAAATACTTGATTCATACTGATAAAATGCAAAATACAGAGGATAATATTATATTTAAATGCTGATACATCTCTTAAGAAAGGTTAAATATAGAGAAAATTTTATTTGGGAACTGAAAAAAATGTAGCGCTGGGTGTTTATGGGTTAAGAAAGACAAAACCTCACACTTCCTGTCTTAGATATTCAGGTTTGAGCTTTATGGACATTTTGCATTGAGCAAGAGTGCTGTAGTTCTTAAATAATAAAATTAATCCTCAAAAATACAACTTGTCTAATAATTGTGCACACTGTGTAGACACAGACACATTAATTTACTGAGATGAGCTGATTTTTATCATGACCCACTTCCTGTTTCTGTACATAAAGACATAATGAGGCACGACAACAGCATCAGCCAATCAGATATCTACAGGTAACCAGGAACCACAGGAACCCACTGTGGGATGGGTTCAAGTCTTTCCATCCTGTGATAAGGATCAGAAAAGTGATGAGTGAGATTGTCGGTAAAACAGTAGATCCATTTGTAACCCTGAGGCGCTGTTACTGATCAGCAGCCAAAAGGTACAAAGTCAGCTTTAATGATGAATTATACCAGAACACCCCCACCACCATGCCTGACTGTAGGCAAGACACACTTCTCTTTATAGACCTCACTTGTTTGCTTCCACACCATCTGAATCATTGTTTCCACATCTGAATTATTGAATCATGAAATTTTCTTCAAAAACTAAAACTCATAGATGCTTATTTTAACAGTCACTAAAATAACACTGTGCCTTATAATGTTCACATGCTGCATCAGCTGATCATATTATAGGTCTTAGCTCTGTTAGCTTAGCTTTGTTTTTAGACTAAAACAGCCACAGTAAAACCACACATCACCTCTGTTTTCTGTTCGGTTTGTGTTGTCAATAACTGAACTAAAGATCTGTTTGAATCCAACAAACAAGGTCAGAACTGTCACAGTTTAATCTGAACCATGGATCTACAAATGGCAACTTAGCAAAGATCATAATAACATCCCATAATAACTTTATATAAGCCTCAGTATCAAACTCACCTGTGTAGAAGGACTGACATTTCACCATGTGAGAAAGTGAGAAGATGGATTTGATCCAGATGAGTTTTATATGTGACTAGAAGCACTCGGAGAGCGCAGACCTCCGCCAAGGCTGATCAGTGGCCCCCCCGTGGGCCCCCCCACCCCTGATCACCACCAAAATTTAATCATTTCTTCCTTATCCCATTTCCAACAAACCCTGAAGATTTCATCCAAATCTGTCCATAACTTTTTGAGTTATGTTGCACACTAACGGACAGACAAACAAACAAACAAACAAACAAACTAGAAGCACTCGGAGAGCACAGACCTCCGCCAAGGCTGATCAGTGGCCCCCCCTGTGGACCCCCCCACGCCAAGGAGGTTATGTTTTTGCCAGGGTTTGTTTGTTTGTTTGTCTGTCTGTTTGTCTGTCCGTTAGTGTGCAACATAACTCAAAAAGTTATGGACAGATTTTGATGAAATTTTCAGGGTTTGTTGGAAATGGGCCCCCCCGTGGGCCCCCCCACCCCCGATCACCACCAAAATTTAATCATTTCTTCCTTATCCCATTTCCAACAAACCCTGAAAATTTCATCCAAATCTGTCCATAACTTTTTGAGTTATGTTGCACACTAACGGACAAACAAACAAACAAACAAACCCTGGCAAAAACATAACCTCCTTGGCGGAGGTCATTAACACTGATCAATGAAAACATGGAGGAAACTGTCATTTAACCCAACGGTTCTCAACAAAGGGGTCACGGTCCATGAGGGGATGGATGGATGGATGGATGATAAAACCTGTTACTGTTGCTATGACAACCCTCTTTATAACTTCATGAATACAACAGTAACATCCAAAAGTATTGACAATGACACAAATGTAGTGTTTGACCTTTGACCTGTTCCTGTGGTCTGATGGTCTGGGCTCAGTGTGACAGAGCGCTGACTCGTTCAACACTGAACAGAGTCGCTCACAGACGCTGACACTGACATTTTGGATCAACAAACCATATGTTTACAAACAGAGCCGGGAGGTAACACAGGCATCTTTGGAAGTTTGTCGCGACGTGCATTGTGGGAAACGGCGGTTTGCTCCGCTGTCTGGCGGCGGCAGCTGCTACAGACACGAGGCGGAAACGGCAGGAGCTCCCTTCCCTCTATGCATATTCCTCCAGTCGTTTCCGTGTTTCACCCGTTTCCGTGTGTATTTTTTTCATCCATATAAT
This sequence comes from Sphaeramia orbicularis, assembly GCF_902148855.1. Classification (NCBI taxonomy): domain Eukaryota; kingdom Metazoa; phylum Chordata; class Actinopteri; order Kurtiformes; family Apogonidae; genus Sphaeramia; species Sphaeramia orbicularis. Next base: position 52,097,120 of record NC_043964.1, read on the forward strand.
ATCATATGGTCGCACTGCCGCTGTCAGGTGGTGGCACGAGCTTTCACTTCCCACAATGCACGTCGCAACAAAATTCCAAAGATGGCAAAGTTAGCTCCTGGCTCTGTTTGTAAACACATGGTTTGTTTCTGGTGGATGGCACTAAGAAATTGTTCACCATAATGCAAGAGATTCAGGTGAGTAATGACAGACAGACTTACAGATTCATGATACTGAGGATATGACTGAGGTTTGACAGATCTGATGAAAAATTGATCACGAAACTCTCCCGCGCCTTTAAGATTAAGAAGTGTGTCATTAAAAAAGTGTACTAATCAAGTCATTTCATACTGAGCGACGCCATCCACCTGTCAGCAGTAGGGGTGGGGGTGGGAATCCAAAACCGGCTCCAGTTGATCAGTTCCATCAGAATTGGACATCTCCAGTGTTACCAGTTCTTCTCAACACTTCTCTCATGTCCCAGCACGTTGTTTTCCAGTTTTCCCTACGTCATGTCGCGGTACGCACAGACCCGTTCCGAGCGCGACGCCACATAGGGAAAACTAGAAAACGGGACCTCCAGAGGAACTGGACCATACGCCACTGTTGTGGTTTGTCTGTCACCCACCAGGAGTGAACCACTGACCGGTCTGGATCAGATCAGCCTAACATGTTATAAAATCCTCATTCTTTCAGAATATTTACATTTGTTCATTAACAGTTCAGGAAAAATATGACTGTGTTTCACTTTCTGTTTGTGTGCACAGTGGTGTATATGTGTGACACTGGGAATGATTTGATCTGGAAAATGGTCAAACCAGCTCCACTCTGACCTGTCCAACGACTTTTTTTCCCACTCGAAAAACCACTCAGGAATTGATAGGAGAATTGATAAGGAACTGGACTGGTAAGCAGAATGGACAATGGCACTGATATTGATCAAATCCTACCAGTTCCACCCCTAATCAGCACTTTGTTTTTGTACATGTTGTCAGTTCACTTATTTTATCAAACATGTTTTGATAAATGAAAGCCGATTTAAAAAGTGTATATGATCTGTCATCTAAATGTAATGTATTATTACTGTTAAAAAGACTCAAAGGACATGAGATTCAAAGTTTAGGACTCGGGACTTGAGGACAAAGACTTGAGACTTACTAGTAAAACACTGACTTGGTCCAACCTCTGGTCTAAACCTAAAACCTGGAAGGCCTAAGGATGGGAACTCCAGTCCCAGTCAAGGTTCTAATAGTTTTGGATTTTTCATTATAGTTTAGTTACCTCCGCCAAGGAGGTTATGTTTTTGCCAGGGTTTGTTTGTTTGTTTGTCTGTTTGTTTGTTTGTTTGTTTGTTTGTCCGTTAGTGTGCAACATAACTCAAAAAGTTATGGACAGATTTGGATGAAATTTTCAGGGTTTGTTGGAAATGGGATAAGGAAGAAATGATTAAATTTTGGTGGTGATCGGGGGTGGGGGGGCCCACGGGGGGGGCCACTGATCAGCCTTGGCGGAGGTCTGCGCTCTCCGAGTCCTTCTAATTTTATTTAGTTTTGACTTTTTTTTCTCTAATTCAGTTAGTTTTCATTAGTTTTTAGAGCAGGTTTGCTAGTTTTTATTAGTTACCTCCACCAAGGAGGTTATGTTTTGGCCAGGGTTTGTTTGTCTGTTTGTTTGTTTGTTTGTCTGTTTGTTTGTTTGTTTGTTTGTCTGTCCGTTAGTGTGCAACATAACTCAAAAAGTTATGGACAGATTTGGATGAAATTTTCAGGGTTTGTTGGAAATGGGATAAGGAAGAAATGATTACATTTTGGTGGTGATCGGGGGTGGGGGGGCCCACGGGGGGGCCACTGATCAGCCTTGGCGGAGGTCTGCGCTCTCCAAGTGCTTCTAGTTTTCATTATTTTCTAAATGCTTTGTTTTAGGGGTTTTTTTATATCTTTTCTCTCCTTCTCTGTCGTCGTATTTACATAAATCCCAGACAGGACTCTGCTGCTTTCTCCCAACTTTAGTCTCCATGTTTCCAGGTAGAGTGGGGACCAGAAGACGACTGGAAACCACAAGTGACGGACCGTGAAGTGCCGTATGGTGCCGCTAGCTAAAATTGCTGGGGGCGAAATAAGTTGATTTTATATCAATCCAACATTGACAAAGATGAAAACAAAGGGAATTTTATCCATAATTTTTATCCATTTTAGTTAGTTTTGTAAACACACAATACAGTTTCAGTTAGTTATCATTTTTTTCTTTTAATTATAGCTTTTATTTATTTCAGTTAACAAAAATGTTTTTACTATTCTAGTTTTCATCATTTCATTAACGATAATAACCTTGGTCCCAGTCAAAGTCCTGGTCTTAGTAAATCCACCATCCACCACACCAACCCCCCATCTGTTCCAGTCCACCAGGAAAAGTCCCAGAAAAACACTGTGACTGAACATCTGTGTGCTTTCAGAGCCATCCAGTGTCAGCATGATTTCACTGATCAGTTTGTTTTATTCAGTGACTGAATGGACTGTACATGGACTCACACACACACGTTGGATGGTGTTTGTTCCAGGCCAGTAGGGGGCGCTTCAGACTGAAGATATGGAAGAGAGGATGATCTGAACGTCCACGTCCACAGTTCAACATGAAGAAGAAGAGTCGTTTGTGTCTTTGTCCCAGTTCCTTTCCTGGAGTCATGGTCCAGTCTGAATGTTTTTAACGCTCCATGTATCCGTATGTGCTCCTTTTACTGTGTGTTCATTATGAATAGAATAGAATAGAATAGAATAGAATAGAATAGAATAGAATAGAATAGAATAGAATAGAATAGTCACTGTCACAGGGACAATGAACATTTAAATCTGTTCTGTTAAGCAGCAAAAAAAAAAAAAAGACACCTTGTATTTTGGCCTCCTGGTTCCTGTCCCATGAACAGTTCTTCTATTAAAGTCTGTGTGTGAACAGTTGTGTGTTATTCATTACAGCATTAACAGATACATATTATCAGGTCCATAAATGACAAAACAGTGAGCTGCAGTTTGTTGCTGTAGCCACTAGAGGACAGTAAAGGGCAGCAGCACATGTCCAATCAGACAGCAGAAGTCTAAATAAAATAAAGACTACTACTGTGAACATGCTGGTGTAATTGTACGACAGCGTATTAGGACCACATAAGAAAATAAAAACGCTTGTCACTACGAGAATAAAGTAATATATCGAGAATAAAGTCATAATATAATGAGAATAAAGTTGTAGTTTAAAAAAACTCATTATTTAATGAGAATAAAGTCGTACTTTTATTGAAGTCGTAATATTTTGAAAATTTGACAGAGTTTCTGGTTTTACAGCGAAGGCAACAAGCGAAGCAGAACCTTTCCCTTCTGTTGGACTCCAAAACTCACAGTAGAATCCTTAGTTTCTGTAGAAACAACAAACCCTATAGTTCTGGTGGAACCACTGATAACCCTACAGCCGACCACTTCGGCAGTTCCTCCTCCACAAAAGAAGCAATTTGCTCCAAATCAGTTTGATTCTTATGACAAAACAAACCCAAACGTGTGCGAACTGGCCTCAAAGTCCTTAGACTAATGCTAATGTGTTGATGGTGGGCGGGGCTAATAGGCTCAGTATTTGGCCTTTGTGCGTAAACCCCAAATGAAAGTATGACTTCACTAAATGTTCCAAGTTCAACATTATATTATGACTTTATTCTCATTATATTATGACTTTATTCTCATAGTGAGTGTTTTTATTTTCTTATGTGGTCCTAATACGCTGTCGTACAATTGAGTTATTTTCCAACTCTAAAAATACAAATACAGGATGAAAACATTTGTTTCCATGTGCAGCTGGAACAATTTCATGTGGTTTTCCACAATGAACATTTAGTTGTTTTTTCTCAGCAGGCACTACGTCAATTGTTTTGAACCCAAACATATACTGATGTCATAATCATACCTAACACTATTATCCATACCTTTTCAGAAACTTTTGCCCATATGAGTAATCAGGAAAGCAAACGTCAAAGAGTGTGTGATTTGCTGAACGCACTCGTCACACCAAAGGAGATTTCAAAAATAGTTGGAGTGTCCATAAAGACTGTTTATAATGGAAAGAAGAGAATGACTATGAGCAAAACTATTACCAGAAAGTCTGGAAGATACTATTAAAGAAGAATGGGAGAAGTTGTCACCCCAATATTTGAGGAACACTTGCGCAAGTTTCAGGAAGCGTGTGAAGGCAGTTATTGAGAAAGAAGGAGGACACATAGAATAAAAACATTTTCTATTATGGACATTTTCTTGTGGCAAATAAATTCTCATGACTTTCAATAAACTAATTGGTCATACACTGTCTTTCAATCCCTGCCTCAAAATATTGTACATTTTGCTTCCCCACCCTGTAGTTACCATAGAAACACCATCATTTTTTGCAACACTAACAGGGTCGGTCTGGTTCTTACTGTGGCCCACGTAGGTCCCCTAGTCAGACCAGGCCTATCAACGTCCCCTTTCGGATTAACAGAAGGGTCCTTACAGAGTTTTTAGTCATTTTCATCCATGTAAAATGCCCTAAATCCAGCATGTGTCCATCCTTTGTCCTGTTGTTGTTCCAGTCTGCAGATAATGACTAAAACTGGTCATAAAAAGCAGTACGACCCAGGGGTGTCCAGCATATGACCCACGGGCCAACAACGGCCCATCAGAGGATCCAATCTGGCCCACGGGATGAATTTGCAAAATGGAAAAATTACACTGAAGATACAGTGAGTGGTGTCAGAATCATTCCGGGGCCACATCCAACCCACTTCCATCTCCACTGAACCAGACCATTAAAGTACTGGCACAAAAAACTTGTAAATGACAATTTCAAAGTTTCTCATATCATACCTTAATAATATTAAAATTGCACTTATTTTTCTGGGACATTTCAGGTTTTTCATGATTGTATTTACATCAGTCATGTTTTTTGTGAAAGCATAGTTTGTAAACATAACATTTTTATGTGCAATTTTACTTTTTTTTTTTTTTTTTTAAATAAAGAGACCTTTGGAGTTGTCATTTATAGGTTAACCCTTTCATGCATGAATTATGAGAACCTTAATCAAGATTTTTTTTTTCCTGAGTGTTTTTATTCCTCTTTTGGCATGAAGAAAAACAATGTGATTGAATTTTTTTTTTTTAATCAACCTGTTTTTCATGGAGTTACAAAAATGTCCACTCAGCTACACCATGAATTTTATTCTTGAGGCAAAGAAACATGTATTTAAAACCCAATATCATAAAGTGATATAAAAACAGTGAAATGAAACCATGTTTAATGCAGCTAATCTGATGTTTTCTCACATTTTAACATATTCTAATTCTAGTTATTACTCACTTCATGGAGATAATATGCAAAAAATAAATATTAACAGTTGATTTCCACTCAAGAACCAATCAAGAACAGCAAAGTTACAATAATGGTATGAATTGGAGTTTATGAGATGATGCGTAAGTGTCCACTGTGTTGGTTGATATGGAACTAAAACAACAAAACCTATGAATATTCAAGAGTAAAGCTGTAGAGTAACTGTCCACTGTAGTGACCACTATGCATGAAAGGGTTAATATACTCCCTCTGCTGCTCTGTGCTGAGGGGGTGCACTGCACATGCTCAGATGTCTGCAAAGCACAAGGTCTGTTCTTTCAGCATGATTTGAAATGCTGCCGATTAAGCAAACGGCTTAATATTTAGTCGTATGTGAAATATACTGCACGTTCAATCATTGACATCAGGTCCAGGGTTAAAAAGGTAATTGTAAAGTACGTTAAACTCAGGGTTCATCCACATTTTTCAGGTCAAATTCAATTACTTTTCAAACCCTTCAAAAAGGTAATTTTCACATTTTTGCAGCACAGCATCTTAACACTGGGGTCGAATAAAATATCTACAGGAATACATATACTCATGATTTTTTTTTTTTTTTTCACTTTTTATCACAATGATGTATGTTGTATTATGCTATAAACATCTAAAATTATGTTTCATAAGTGTAAAAAGTTTAGAAATAAAGGAGAACACAAGGTTTTATTAACAAAAATGGAAGCCACTTGGTGTTCTTCAGACACACTCACAATAAGATTACGATAAAAATGTACCTGGAGTCGACCTGAGAACACCTGAGAATTTTCATTTTTGACATTAAGTTTATTTTTCAAAACATATCACCTCTCTGTGTAGCTTTGGCTTGGCATCTAACCTGACAGAGTTCATATTAAAAACAAATAAATCACATGACAGAGTTGGACTTTCAAGCACAATTCAGACTTTGAAAACAGAACATTGAAATTCAAGCGTTTTCAAGCAACCGTACAAACCCTGGTGAATGACTCCTTGTAGGATGATTGTGTGAGATTAAGTTAAACATCGGTGACAAAACAAGATGAGCTTTAAGACTGAGGAATCCTCTTTATTTGAATAGAGAAGGTCAGACAGTATAAAAGAAAGATGCAAAAAAGAGGCATATTACTAAAAACAGTCCAATTCAAGTAAGAAAGAACAGTCCTTTAAATGCATAAGTGACTGAGGTTACACTGGGAGGAGGGAGGTCAAAGGTCAAACAGTCATACTAACAGATATGCAGTCTAATAAAGGAGGGGCTGTTAAAAATAGCTGAACTTATGGAGAACTTCCTACAGATTAAATGCTCCAAGTCAACTTTTATCTACACTGTTCGAGTTTGCCCATATTTTTAAGCACACTGGAGGCGTTTCTACATTTCTAAAAGTTTCGTTTTCCTCCAAAGAAAGGTTCTGTCTTGCAGCATCTTTTTTTTTTTTTTTGACTATTCGCATCCGTCTCCACGTGGTGACACTTTCGTGTGGCGAACTGCTCCAAAGGCTTGTGGGACTGGGTTAGTACGGCATGCAGATAATGAATATACATAAATAATTTGAATGTAGCTTCTTCAGTTCTGTTTTAGATGGGGGGGGGGGGGGGGGGGCACAAGAGGAGTCCACCCCAGCCAGAGGAACATTACAGGTTTAATACAAAGGCTGGGTAAGATTATAATCAACTAACAAGGTTCTAGTAGATCTCTAAAAACACTATTTTACAGCAGTAGATCTGTAAGTCACACAGGTTGATAAACTACAAAAATCTGAGGTTTTAAATGAGTGTGGGGGGGGGAGTTATAGTCCTTCCATGCGAGGTTGTACTTTTATTACAGGAACTTGAGTTTTCTAAGAAAACAGTTGCAGCTGTGGCGTTAATTTCAAGAAAAAAATACAAGTTAAAGGTCTTTGATGAATATACAGGTGGTGTGTGCAGCCAAATGGAACAGTATAAAACCTACACAGTGGGAGTTCAAGGTTTCTGAGGTCTGTGTTTGAAGGTCATTTGTAGAAGAAAAATAGTTACGAAGTGGAACGCCGCGTGACAAAGTGAACGCCCTTCTCACAGTAACAAGGTTCTGGTTGACTTGGTTTGGACCAGTGGGTCAAAGGGTCGGCGCTGGGTGGAAATATTGGCCGAGGTTAGAAACACACGAGCAGACCACGAAGCCTTCTCAACACTAAACACCAGCGGCATATCCTGAACCTACACTTAAAAAAAAAAAAGAGGCATGATTAGAAAAGAGGAATGGCTTTGTGGAGAGCCTGGTGTGGTCGCTGAACTGGGTCCAAATTGGGGATTCTTTGGCTGAAATTGCAACTATGTCAAAGTATTTGAAAAGGAAAACCGATTGAGGTCTAGCTTGAACGCTCTTGTCCTGCCCGTGTTTGTTTGTTTGTTTGTTTGGTCCAGTTTGAAGAGGCTGGATTCTAGAAACCTAACAGACTAAAGCTAGGCACACACTCCAAGGACAACAGGTCCAGTCGAACAAAACCGGACTTGGACTTTAAAATGTCTCAAGTCACACAATGTGCTGAGGAAGTATTCCACATCTATGTCACAGACTGTACCATCGAAGTTCAAACACCAAGAAATGTCGTTTATTTATCAGAACTGTACATTTCATTCTAATGGAAGTTACACACAGCCCGGCCCAAAAAAACAAAAAAACAAAAGCTGCACATGCAATATTTCATGCCACCACCTTTGGTTTGGATTACAGGAGACATCCAGTGGATTGGATGAGTACTGCAGTGGTTAACAATGTTTCAGCTGGAACTGGGTATTTAACTCTAACTGATGCTGATCTTGAATGTCCTAAAGACTGGTCAATGCCAGGATCCTGAGGCTTGTAACAGAAGGTTCATGGAGGATGAGACATCATTTACACACATGGACTAGCCTCCATAAAGTCCAGACTCCAATTTGGGATGTGATGATGACTTGACGCAGCGGTCCGATTCTCCATCATCAATAATAAAAAATTAATGCAACTATAGATGAAAAAATATATATATGAACCTTGTTGTGACACATTAAGCATTATGTGACAAAAAAGATGTGACAGTGAATGTCTCCTGGAATCCAAACCAAAGGTGATGCAGTCAAATATTGCATGTGCGACTTTTTTTTTTTGGCTGGGCAGTGTATATTAACATCAACACACAACTAAACTACGCTATTGAGTTAACTCACAGTGGAATGCTCTAAGTGGACAAGTTTAGCAACAGTGTAAGCTTTTATTATGCACTGAGTAATAAACAGACAGAAGGGGTGGCTCTGCTATGACACTGATAAGGTCTGCTGCCGATTAGTTTGACACACTGCAAAAATCTAAATCTGACCAAGTGTATTTTTCTCATTTCTAGTCCAAATATCTCATCACACTTAAAAGTCAGATAGAATCACCTAAAGAGTAACTTTTCAGTGAGATATAAGAACTGATTTTTAGACAATAGATCTTGAAAATCTAATTTCAAGAAATCTAACCAAGATCATTTTTACTTGTTCCATTAGCGGATTTTTTTTTTTTTTTTTTGCTAAAAATTCAAGATTGTTTTTGCTTAATTCATGCATAAAAATCTGCCAATGGAACAAGTGAAAATTATCTTTGTTAGATTTCTTGAAATTAGATTTTCAAGATCTATTGTCTAAAAATCAGTTCTTAAATCTCACTGTAAAGTTACTCTTTAGGTGATTATGTCTTATTTTAAGTGTGATGAGATATCTGGACTATAGAAATGAGAAAAATACACTAGGTAAGATTTGGACTTTTTCCAGTGCAGTGTTTGTAACATTTACTGCCATTTAGTGAGAAAGCTTCTGATCTCATCTTACCTTCCCAAACAGTGGCTGCACACAAACACAAACAGGCTGCTGTGGCCTGGTGGACATGATTACAATCAGTAAGACTGATGGGAAACTACCAGCACAAGCGTGGACGAGGCCTCAGGTATTAGGTTTGTGCAGTTCAGACTAAGTCAGTGCTGCGTCTCATCTTAGATTTGACACGTCCTTAACTGAGTGCCCAGCTTTGTTCTTCTGTATGAAATGCATATTAGGTGTTTGACATCAACAGGTCCTACTACAGAGCTGTTCCCTCTGAACCTGGTCTGCTAGAGCTGCCCGTGTGTTTAACCAACCTCCCTCTTACATGTCATACTGCTGGCTGCTCTGGCTGGGGGGTAGTAGCGGCGGGGGAGGGGCCGGTTCTTCTGAGGCGGGTATAGACGGAGCAGCCTGGTTGGACACGCTGCCCGAGTTGGTTTCCGGGGCGGGGGGTGCAGGGTCCGAGGCGGCGGGGGCCAGTCCTGTCGAGGTACCGTCTGAAGAGGTGGGGGGCGCGCTGCTGCTGCTGCTGCTGCTGCTGTCGTCACTAGGGGCGCTGCTGCTGGGTGTGGCCATCTCAGCCGGGGGCTCAGGTGGAGGAGAGGCTTTATCGGAAGCGGAGGACGGGGGATCGGATGGAGGAGGCGGTGTGGGTTTGGGGTCTGAGGAGGACTCTGCAGGTGCTGCCTCATCTACAGCGGAAATGAAGCAGGGAAACACAAGCTTAAGAAGGGTGAAGCTTTACTACGTGGACATAAAAAGGCCAAAGAGGGAGTGATGGTTTTCCCTGGGGATGCTGGTGTTTTTATTCCCGTCACATGTTCATTGTAGCTGTTCCTGTTTTAACCAGTTTACCGCCTCACAGTTGGTCTCATTAGTTTAACAGTTTTCCATACATTGCTTCCATCTTCATCATCGAAAGTCGCTTTTCCATTGGACATCTGCGCAAAACTTTACCGATATTTACTAAATGTTGAAAAAACAAGTGCGTAATGTTTTTTCTATTCAATCACAAATGCAGTGATTTGTTTATTTATTATTGCGAGATGACACGAGAAGTCATTCCATAAACATGTCAACGAACATAAATATGGTGTTGATTTACAGATATATTCATTATTATTATTATTATATCTTACCCCTCTATTTCCTAAATAAAAAAAAAATGATTGGATTTCCTGGTGTGTCCACACATACCACAACATGTTTCTTCTTCGCTTGTTGTAACGGCTGTTAACAACTGTTTTTTTTAATTCACCTGACTAGTTGCGAAAAAGGGTCTTTCCATTGCAGTTTTGCATGATACACCAATTGTACTATGCCTGAAAAACCACCTCTTGCCAGCGCAAAAACTTCTAATCGAAAAATGAGACTTTTGGCGAAATTGTCGCTTTTCAATTAGGTAAATTTTTATGCGCAAGTTATATCTGCACAATCTGAGGGTCAATGAAAAAGCGACTACCGTTAGTTGTTCTCAGCTACACTGTCAAAGACCCCTACCACAATCGAATACAGGATTAAATGAGGGGTAAATGAATTAAAAAAAGAACATTGCTGTAGCGCTCTGCACCAAACTCATTCCAATTACTTTCTACTGTTTGACTTTTAAAATAATTTCAAACCTTTCCTAAAACAGCTGGACAGTGTTTTTTTGCATGTGTCAGGGCCTATTTTCAACAGTGGACTGATTCATACTGGGTACAGGGGTGAGTATATTCTTGCAGTAGAATAGTGCAGGTGTGTAGTAATATGTAATGAAGGACATGGGCTGTGGCATCACCACATCTGTGACCCAAGAGGCAAAGGATTTAACAAACGCAGTAACACTTTCCACAAATATTAATTTCATCCCAACTGTCCTAAACTTTGGAATGTCCATTTCACTGCAAATTATATTAAATTTAAGCAGCCCATCAACATCCACTTTCAATCACTCCTGCAATCAGAAAAGATGTTCGAATACTCATCCATCATTTATCCAAATTAGAAGAAAGTAATGCTACCTTAGCGCAATGTTTAAAAGCAGATGTTTACAGATCATGAAAAACTATCTGGTTTAAATCCAATAAATTCTGATACTGCTCAGTTTACATTAGTGCCAAGTGGTAGGAGTGGTGTTAGAGTTTTGTTACGAAAAAGCAGTCAGTAAAACTCTTTAATTCTAACTTTTTCCTCTTCCTTATGTTAAGGACTGAGATTATAACTTTCAGTGCAAAAGAACCCATTAGCGATACAAATGGAGTACAGAAAAGGTACTACTCCTGGGTGTGTTTTTTTTTTTTTCTTTCTTCAGGTTAGAACATGTATCAGGTGGAACTAATGTTTTAGTGTTGGAGCACCCTGAAGTCATTTTAGGGACGTACACCAAACCAATCTACTGTCATGGTGATTTGTCACTAGACTAGACAAAGAGTTTAGGTTTGGACAATGGACAAGGACTGGACTGGAGAAGAAACATGGGACATGTTTGTGTTTTGGACCAGTTTGGACTTTAATGTTCTAGGATGTGCAATGGAACTGGGCTCACTGACCCACTGATATTGGTCAAATGTTCATCTCTGTTACCAAAATTTCTTTGTTGGTGTAAAAAAAAGTAACTGTATTGTCATAGTTCTAAGATAAGTGCGCATTTCCTATTTTTATTGGAAAAATAGTCTCAGGGGGCAGTCTGGTTGAGTTTATTCGTATTGTTCAACGAAAAAGTTGGTGCAAAATGCTGCTGCATGTCTTTTAACCGGCACACGTCAACACGAGCACATTTCCCCCATTTTAGCCTCACTCCACTGGCTGCCCGTACATTTTAGGATCCGTTTTAAAATTCTTTTATTTACTTTTAAATCCCTAAATGGCCTCGCCCTGCCCTACCTCTCTGAGCTGCTGCAGCTTTATATACCCCGCTCCCGCTCTCTCAGGTCAGCTGACCAACTGCTCCTGAGTGTACCAAAAACTACGCACAAGTTCAGCTCCTAACTATGGAACCATCTGTCTCTCCATTTCAGACAGACCTCCTTTGTCTGTTTTTAAATCCCTTCTTAAAACCCATCTTTTCTCCTTGGCTTTTAAAACCACGTGAGATGTTTGAAGGTACTATCTTAATTCTCTTGTTATTATTTGGTAGTGGGTTATTGTTCTTATTTATCTATTTTATTTATTTTGATGCTTTTAATTATATGGCTTTTTAATCTTGTATTTTATTCTTTTATTTGAGTTTTATTTATTCTTTTGTATAGCACTTTTTCCTTTTTTTGTATAGTTTCTACGACTTTAAATCTATTCTATATTTTATTCTTCTATCTTGGCTTTAATTATTCTTCTGTACAGCACTTTGGTCCACTGCAGCTGTTTTAAAGTGCTTTACAAATAAAGTTGGATTGGATAAGTTATTTTTAATTTGAACAAAAAAAATTATTCAAGGAAAAGCAAAAAGTATTGTTACAATATTGATGTTTCTTTCAATAAAAGTTATAATTGCACCGATGATACAATGTTTTTGGGGCTGAGGGGGGACTGGAGATTTTTCGTCCTCCAAAGGGGGGTTGACAGAAAAAGACTGAGAACCACTGCATTAAACCAACCACCTCATACCGCAGTTCATAAGAGCTGAATTTACTCATCAAAAGGATACGTGTCTGACTTGTCTGAGTGTGTCTCCTGCATTTGTCTCCAGTGTTTTAGTCTAAAGTTTCATCTGTGTAAGGATCTGTCAAGTCGACCATCCTGAAACAGTTGATTGTGTGTGTGTTGGTGGTGTCAGTAGGTACCCGTCTCCATTGGTGTGGGTTTCTCATCGTCCTTGGTCTCTGAGCTGGGGTTAGCCGTGGTGCCAGTAGTACTGCTCTGCTCTGCTGCTTTGTTTCCTGCTGCCTCCTGTTGCTGCTGTTGTTGCTGTTGCTGCTGAGCGGCTTTCTCCGCCTGCTCAGCTGCCTCACGCTCCCTCTCCTCTGCACGCCGCCTCGCTGCTTCTTCAGCCGCCGCCATTTCTGCTGCTAGCTTCTCCATGTCCACTTCCACTTTCTGACTGCACAACTGGACACCAAAGAATGAAAATTAACACCCTGAATGCTGTCAACCATGGGTACTGTGGTATGTTTAGCTCGCTTTCACAATGGTCCCCTACATCAGTGGTCCCCAACCCCCGGTACCGGTCAGGGGATAATTTGGTACCGGGCCGCAAAGAAAAAAAAATTGTGGTCAATTTTAAAACAATTTTTTCCATCAGTCTTGTGGAGATTTTATTTTGAAAAGCGACGGTTTCCGCCCTCACCTCACAACCACTAGACTCTGGTGCACCGTTTCATGAATCAGTAGTAACACAAGCTAAAGACACGAGTCAAAAACAAAATTCTCTGGAGAGAACTTTTTCGGGAAGAAAAGAGGAAATTATGAGGTTGCAGAAGGGTCACAGATTGCCTGCAAACAGAAAGCTGCATTTAGAAGGAAATATCAGGATTCCTGCCTCAGTTACAGGTTCATCACAACAGACGACACAAGCACCTCCAAATTGGTCTGACACATCAATCCATGTTTGAGACGACTTCAAACCTTTGTGCATTCTGGATTCAAGTCAAAGCAGAATATGTGGATATCGCCACAAAAGCCCTGAAAGTCCTTCTTCCGTTTCCAACCTTATATCTTTGTGTGGCTGGGTTTTCTGCAATGATGAATTACCAAGTAGTAGACTGGATCTACGGTACACAATTGGATTGTGTGTCTCCCATCCCCCTCAGATGGGACCGTCTAGTTGCAGGGAAACAAGTCCTGGGTTCCTACTGATTCTGTATTAGGGTGAGTTGATATTCTACTGTAGAATCATTGTAATTGTCTGATATACAGTGTAAGTGTTTCAGATCACATGCCCTGAACTGACAAAGGTTTTTGTTATTGGAACCCCCGGACCTCTTACCGGTCCATGGAAAATTTTCATGCGTGAAACAAGTCCATGGTACAAAAAAGGTTGGGGACCACTGCCCTACATGACCCCGAGTAAAGAACCAGTACTGTACCCGCTTTAGTTCAGTGTTGAATGAGTCCGTGGTCTCTAGGAAACGTCTTTTCTTGTCCTGGTGGCGATCCTCAATCTGCAGGAGTTCTGCCTCCAGTTTCCTCTGGATTCAACAAAACACACACAAAAAATGGGGTTGGCACATGTTTGTGGCAGAACACAATTAGACAAGTAAAAACAAATGCGTTAACGTTAGCGTACCTGGTGCACCATGAGAGACTGGACCTGCCTTTTGAGGACCTGCATGCGGGCTGTGGTGACCACTGAGCGGACATCGGGCACAACGATCTCACTGAGGATGTCGCTGATGAGTCGGTGGTTCCTCTGAAAGCGAGCAGCTGCTGTGTGCTTTACTGAAAAACCATCGTCATAGTCTGAAGGAAAGAGAGGACAGTGAGCAGAGCGGGAACTGAACTCGCAACAAGAGCAACAGACATTTAACCACAGGTTCCTACTGGTTAAATTTAAGACTTTTTAAGACTACTTAGAACAGAAGTTAATGCCTATTTCACAGCCATACTGGCAAAAATTTGTCACTCCTAGAATTTGGAAAATGTATTTACTCCAATGTCTTGATTCCCACTGTTCAGAGTCATTTCTCACTGGGGGCTGCAAAGTTAGCAATAATTGGTTCCTAATTTCCATTTAACTGTCGGGTTGAACTGCATTTTGGTCTTCAATATTCGAAGCATATTCAGCAATTTCAGGTCTGACCATGGACCCATGCCCTTTTATTGGACTTTTTGGTGTACCATTAGAAGATCTCCCCTACACAGGCCACAGGTAAATAGTATGGCCTCCTCCTACCTTCTTTTAAATTGGAACAATGACAAACCCCCTCCTTTGACAGATGGATATGTGATGTCACGTTTTTCCTTAAAATAGAAAATATTAAATACACACTGAATGGATCAATGGGGAAGTTTAATGTGGTATGGCATCCTTTTATTTCTTATGTTGAACAGCTGACAATGCACCTTGACTTGAGTTAATGTGTGCTGTGTACAAAGTGACTGGGTAATTACATAGTGATCCCTTTAATTTTTATTAGTCTTAATAATTGTTATTCACTTATTTATTTTTTGTGGTGTCTTATACCTCTGTTATATGTCTCAGTGTTTGTCTTACTTTTTGTATGTTTGAAAGACTGAATATGAACAAAAATACAATGATCAAAAAAAAAAATTAAAAAAATTGTCAGGTGGGACCCAGCAATGAATTTTTGTCCTCTGTAGTGGACAAGAGTTTCACAGCTTCACTTAAAAATAAAAAATTATAAAATGTCCACTGAAAAGGACATTAAAAAAAAAAAAAAAAAAAAAAGAATCTGAAAAAACTGTTGCATCATGCTGTTTCCAATTAAGGCAATTATTTAATGTAAAATGGCGAAAATGTTTACTTACTGGGTCTCAGGGGGATATCAAATTTCATACCTTTTAAAGATTATTTTAAGGTATTAAATCAGGTTTGTACGCATTTTTCAGGTCAAATTCAAGCACTTTGAGGACTTTTAAGGGTCATTTTCAAATTTTCACCTTATCGCTGGGGTAAAATGCATATCTACAGAAATACATACACTCATGACTATTTTTTTCATTTTATATTACGAAAATGTACATTGTCTTATGTTATAAACATCTAAAATTATGTTTTATAATAGCAAAAAGCTTATAAAATAAAGGAGAACACAAAGTTTTATCCAAAAAAAAAACAAAAAAAAAACAAAAAAAACAAAGCCACTAGCGGTTCTTCAGACACACTTGCACCGGGACAAAGATTAAGATAAAAATGTACCTGCAGTTGACCTGAGAACAACTCCTAATTGTCTTTTTTGACATAAAGTTTAATTTTTCAAAATGGATCACCTGTCTTCAAGTAGCTTTGGCTTGAATAAATATTAGAAATAAATAAATCACAGTTATAATTGCAACAGCTTTCAGGCACTTAAACTAAAATTCGCGCACTTTTCAGACCTTTAAAATGCTCCTGTACAAACCCTGATAACTGCAGATTTGTAAATTCAAGACTTTTTAAAGACCCAGTGGGAATTCTGAACCAACTCAACTAAACTCAACCAACTAAATATTTGAGGCAATTCTTATAACCCCCGAAAACTCTATGTATATGAATGTCCAGCACACGTGTGAAACTTACCGTCAGGGTCTTCAGCGGGCTGAATGCTCATGTACGGCTCTCCTTTGTCCATACGACTCTGCCTCTGCCTACTTTCCTCCTCCATGGCGGCCTCAGCCCGGTTCTTGGCATTAACGTAGGCTAGGTAGGCTGGAGAGTTGTGGTAGGCCTTCAGAGAGTCGTTGTATTCAATCTGAGAGTGAAGATAAAAGATGATAAGAAACAAAGGGACGACCGTACAGGTTCCTCTCAGCCATACGTTAGAGCTTCAAATTTATTTGGAGTTGTCATTTTGAGGTGCTCAGCTCACCTAGACTTGGAAACACATTTTGGAAAGACAGACAATTGCCGAGACTGCATTTTAAAACCTTTTAAGATCCAAAATTCCAATTATTGGATGTCAGTTTTGAAGGATATGTTGACACCTTGGTTTTAAGTGCAACAACATGTGCATTGAAGCTACATCACACATGTTTAAGGAAAATTTGGTGAAGTATCAGATTATCAAACGTGGGGGAGAAAATAAATAAATCACAGTGTTACCATGGCAGCAGCCTTTACCTTCTGTAGATCATGTCAATAACTATTGATCACCAGTGTCTGTAACTTACCAGTCATTTGAAGAAAATGTGTATGAGCTAGTTGAAATTCAATGAACTGTGAAAATTAACAATAACTAGCATAAATGATAATGAATTAGACTTATATAGTGCTTTTCTATTTACCCAAGGACACAACAGCACAGACAGAGCAGGATTCGAACCACCAAACCTCTGGTTATTGGACAACCTGGTCTACGTCCTGAGCTACAGACTCCCTGTTGAGCCTACATAATGTGACTAATTGTTCAGGCTTTGTGAATAATTTTTAATATTTGGATAATAAAAAAAGTTGATTAAGTGTATATCTAGTTATACCATAGAAGTATGCATAAAATAAAATATTATTGTAATTAATTAATTATCACAATTAAGAAATATTAGGAATGCACAGATACCAGTATCAGGCATCAGGTCCAATACTCAGCGTGTATACTTGTACTCGTACTCATAAAAGTACTCCGATACAACCGCACTGATACCACTTACAGCACCGTGACATTCACAGATCAGTGCAGCAGGTACGAGCAGGAGGAGTTATGTCATCAGTGTGGAGATTTAACTAAATGAATGTCTGTGACAAAAGTAATGCCGACTGCAAGTAACGTTAAAGACACAGACGGATACAGATGGAGCGTTCTGTCTGTCCCATGTGTACATTCTATCCATTTTCCAAGTGCTCATGGATGCATACCCAGACAGAGGATACCAGCGGGAACCGTGGAGATAGAGGATCTGTTCAAAGAGCCACTGTGTGAGTTAGAGAAAAACTACTGAGAGATTTATGACAACTACCCTCATCAATACCAACACTAGTGTTACCTCTGTCATCTCCATGCTTATTATTACTGACTTTCTTCTTCTCAAAAAACTTTACTTTTCTTCATGGTATTTGTCCAGTATGGTTAATTAAGAACAGCGCTCTCTGGTGGATTAATTGAGAAATGCTCATTCCAACACAATAAATGTCAGTGGCAGCACTTTGTTCCAGTCACACTAATGACAACAACAATAAAGCCCACTTTCAAAAGTAACTAAGAACTGTTATGGGATTATTAAGTACTCATATACTACTCGGTATCGGCAAGTAGTCAAATTTAAGTACTTGTACTCGGTTTGGAAAGAAAGTGGTATCGGTGCATCCCTAGGAGATATTAACACATTTATTGATCATTGTATTTGTAGTAAATATTTGAAGTGCATATAAATATTATAGTTTATATTAAAAACGGTTGATTGTGCAAATGTGATTGTGTGTGAGATGACCAAAAAAGTGTATGTAAATGGTTTGCATGGATGTTTTGTGTTATTGTATAAATATACAGGAAAAAAGTGTGTTAACAAAGCAAAGGAAGTGGAATTATTTGAATTATCAGTTTGTAAAAAGGGGTGGGAGTCTATCAGTTATACTTCATCCCACTCCTTTTTGAGCGCAGAAAAATTTTGTTTGACCACGTTGTATGGTTCTTTGTAATCTGATGATTCTATTTGCTCGATATAAAAACTACAGTAACTAACTTCAGCTAACCTGCTGATATCTGGACTAATGCCGAGGGGTTACATTCTTGTTAATGTCTCAGTTTTTTAAAATGTAGAGACTTTGGCTAAAACTGGACTGGAACTGTGCAAAACCATTTACCAGCTCACCTTTTCAGCTTCATACTCGTTCAGGTAGTCCTGTTTCTCTTCATCAGTCAGGTCTCTCCACATGCCTCCGATAATCTTTCCGATCTCCCACAGCTTCAGGTCTGGGTTGGATGCTTTCACTTGGTCCCATACCTAGTGTTTTCATGCAAACACACACATACAAGAGCAGGAGCAAATACAGACAAACAATACATAGTCAATGAGACGCAAGCGGAATTCATTTAAAGGCAGAACAGGGTGAGATTTAGGGAAACAAAGGAGGGAAAGTGCACAGGGAATGAAAAAAAAAAATCTATAAAAGGACAATTAAGATTACAAGAAAAAAGTTACTTAAGATTTACAGAGACTTAATGAAATGTAACTTCACTAAAGACAAAATCGGAGGGTTCATTTCAACATGAAATTCCCCAGGAGATTCTGTCTTCGTATGGGATGGTAAATGTAATATTAAACTAAAAAAAGGAAGGGCAGGATAAGCCAAAAAAAGGGGGGAAAACCAAAGCAGGAGTAGACCATGCACAAATGTTGTATGTCTGCTGATGATAAACACAGGAGACTACTCTAAGTCGACTGGACAACGGCGGTGGAGAGTCTGTACAAGGTGCTTGAGGTGGTGGTGAAGGCGTCGTGGCTCGGCTGTTTCCCCACCCTCAAACCCCTGCTATGTTTTCAGGGGACGGGGAGGAGGACAAGCAGTAAAAGCAGACACCATGGATGGGTGTCTTACCTTCCTGCTTACCTTCCGGCTGTACCGCATGTAAGGCATCAGAGGCTTGTCTGGAGGCTTGGGAGGCTTTGGGACGGTGATCCCTGAGGAGTTCTGTTGAGAGGCAGCACAAGAGGACAAGAGAAAACAAGGGAAAAGAAAGGGGAGAAAATGTGAGAATGAGGACATGGAGATGAAGGGGGAGAAAAGACATAAGGGACAGAGATTTGGAGAGAGAAACAAACAAAACAGTCGTCAAACAGAAGCCGACTATGATCATGGTGAAGCATGACGCAACATTTCAATGATCCTGAATGCTCCAGATCAGTTCATTCATATGCATCTATGAATGAGATTTCAGCAGCCAATCAGTGCACGGCTCACACAGTTCAGAGACTGGCAGGATGTAAAACAAAACAAAAATAAAAAGCTATGGAAAAAAAAAAAAAAACAGCTAATGGAACATTAACATCTGAAGAACCAAAGCCAGGAAGGCAAATAATACTTGGCACCAACTAGACATGTACTAAACTATACCTGTCATAAGTGTTATTTAACTTTTTTAAGCCTGGACAATAGAAAGATCATGATATTACATTAGAATTTCATATCATGATTACATGTTTTGGTTACACTGTCAATTAAGACACTTAATTTAATTGTTGGATGTAATTTTACTTATTTTTTTTAAATATTTTAACATTAAAAATGTGATTTCAGAAATTTTCTGCAACTCAACAACTGTTTAAAAAAAAAAAAAAAAGAATACTTTAAAACTCTCAACTTTCACTCAGGCTCAAAATCTAATCTTTGAACTTGAATATGATTTGACACATACTGTGGTAACTAACTGATATGACCAAAACAATATGAGATGATTCTATTTTTTTTTTTTTTTTTGACAACTGCTGCACAATGAAACCCTTTAATCATTGCATACATGCAGCTGTAGTTTTGATCAAGTAACAATTTTTATTTTTGTCAATGCGCTCCAGGAAAAAAAACAAAACCAAAAATAGAGATTTGAATTTATTGTCTATCCAGCCTTCATTTTGGCTTGTGGCAGTTATTGTGAATAATGGTGATATTCATTAACATTATCAGCAATGGGTGTTTTTTGGATAACGCACATTTTGGTTTGTAAAGCAGGGGAACAGCAGAACATTCTAGAACCGATCCACACAGACTTTTCAACAAAAACAAGTCAGGATGTCTGTCATGTCAGAAAGGCTGAAAGACCAACAGAAATGCAACTTTATCTACTTTTTCCAGTGTTCAATGCTAATAAGTAGCTCTTCTTGACTGTGGACTGTATGAAACAGACAGACAAATTTGAGAAAAACTGACATAATGAAAAGAAAAAAGAGGAATCGTTACTATTATTATTGTTATTTTGAACAATCATCAGCTAACTATGATAACTCAAGTTCAAGTCAACTATGACAATATACCCACTTGGAAAACAGACATTTCCATCCAGCACATAATGCATGTCCACACCTACTTACATCTATCTATCTATCTATCTATAGGTGTATCTGTCTGAAAAGTGTTCATTCATTAGCAAAGATTCGTTTTGAAAAAGGGAGACTGTAAAGACTTTTTTTTTTTACACAAAATTGAATCTATTATTGCTTATAAACCAAGACCACTGAAATTGAGACGTAAGAGTAACTAATGTTTTCTCTAGTACGTATTATAAGTAAGTATTTTGTGGCCGAATTATACACTAGATCAATGAAGTTGCTCTCAAATCTTTTTAGTTTATTTCTCCAAAATGGTTTTATAGTTTGGTGAGTAAATGGTAGTGAATACATTAGAGCTGAAACAATTAATCAACTCAAAGTGATCCAAAAAAAAATCATTCATCCACAATTCTCCCAAATCCAAGCTTTGTTTCCTTCATTTCTCTGCTGTTAAACATTGGTTCCACTGTTGTGTTTCACACGGGATGCTTATTGTGATGCACAAAGAAGCTTCAATTCAGGAAAACTGCAATAGAACATTTCCCTTCAATCAATTCGAGTCGATTAATCGAATCATGAATTTTTGCATTTGCTTCAAGCACCTAATCAATTAATTGGTTGCAGCTCTAGAATGCATTCAAAAGCCTTATTTGACCAACTTCACTGACTGAATTTACAGTCTGAAATGAGGCAGTGGATAAAACGGTCAAATCTAGTATAGTAACACCACTTTCAGAGTCCATTTAACACTGATGTATTAAGAAGCTTGATGCAGACTATTTAAATGTTGAACTATACAGGTAAACTATAAACAAAAGGAGAAAAAAATTACCGTCACAAAATACAAATATCATTTCCAAAGTATTGATATTTGAGAGCCATACATAATGACTAAACCCGACAACCCAAACAAAGCCAGTAGTATTGCACATCAAGTCCAAAACATTTATCTGTCCTAGAGAAAAATGTGTAACCCACCATCACTTCATTATTGTTCTGGAGCCTCTGCACTACAGAGAAATGTCAATCTAAAAACTGCAATAGCCCATTTTGCTTAAGTAACCATGAAACATTACTGCCAACACCACTACCCATCTGTGCAAATGCATTTCCCATTTTCTCTTTTTATGTGTTACTAATCATTTAATTTTAACATATTTATTTCCTGCTTTTTATTTATTTTTACTATCTGTCAAAGTCTCAATCTGCATTCGCTAATTTTCAGTGGATCTCTTGGTCGTCTGTCTTTACACTACCCTAATCTGTCTCTGAATTTAGCTTCATTTACTGACTTCACCTTCAACCCATCCCCTGTGTTTTTTTCTTTCCAAAGCCCTCCATTAATTCATTACCCTGCTGGAGCCTCCGGAGCTCCCTCCCAGCCGGAGGTTGTTGTAGGCCAGATGGCTGTAAGGGTTGTAGCCCACAAACCCTGGGGTGGAAGGCATTTGCTGATGGAAGACAAATGAGACAAAACACGAATGAGAAATGGTTCACAAACAAGAGGAGGAAGAGGGAGAAACATAAATAAGTGAAAAGGGGAAAACGTGAAAATAAATGCTTCTTTTTGTTGCTTGTTTGTTTTCCATGACGTCACCATGCAAGGCAAAAAAGGCAAGTGGCTGGTAGGCTAGCATTCAGACTGAGTTCACAACATGTGGAAGCTGCACGTAAATCAGGGCCTAATGACAAGCTCCAATGTGCCCCTACTAAGCACAAGTTGGATTTAATAAACTACAGGACCTTTGCCTTTTGACTTTACACGATGATGTGCTCTGCTACTGAATGTAAACAAAATAAAAGCATTAAAACAAGCAAGTTCCCATCACACATGCCTACAATCATTAGATGTGACAAAATGTGACTTTAAAAAAGACTAACTCCAAAAGTTTTTCCCAGCAGCAATTTTAGCAAATGAGGGAAACTGAAATTTCAGTGGTATATAAGTGGTGGTATGACAGGAAAAAGCGGGAGTGAGAGCGATGATGGAGAACTGAGCAAGGTTTGTGGTAACCTCGGTTTTCAGACAGAGAATAGGAGGACCTGAAGCCAGTGTCAAATGAGGAGAAAGAGGAAGACAGCAAGAAAGAGAAAGACAAAACAAAAGTTAACACGGCTGTGCAGCCATTTAGTGATAAAAACAGATTTCTTACCGTTGTTGGGGCAGGGGGAGGAGGGGGGGCATAGGATGGCCGTTCTGTCAAAAAAGAAACAACCTTTTTAGACAGTTACTGCAACAATATTCTGTATATACTTCGAATTTCAATTTACACATATATTTTTGGTAAGTCCTGTCCTTTCGGTGTTCCCCACAGGCCCCAACTTTGGAAAAACATTAACCACAGACAATGACAAGATAAAACAGATAAATTATTTTTTTGATCCCTACTGAACTGTGCTACCATTTACATATACGATATTTGTCAGTTTGTGGCAAAGACAGAAAAAAAAAATCTAGTTTGTGTAGGGCTGCAGCTATCGATTCTTTTTGAAGTCAAGTATTCTGCAGAATATTTTAGCGATTAATCAAATAATCGGATTTCATCATCGAGACTCATTATTATAAACTACAACAAATACATAGCGTACGTTCTAACCACCGCTGGTGTGTTTCCCAGTGAGGAATCATGTTAAATGGGCTACGGTTGGGCTACCGTTGAGTGGAAGGCAGGTATTTACCTTGTGCTGGCTTCAGATGTGTACTTATACACATTGCACAAGATTGTTTTTTTAAGTCTGAAGTGATCCCAAACTTTGGACATCTTTTGCCTTTTGTGGACAGTCTCCTCACTCTCTTCCATAGCACCAAATTTTTGACTCCGAGTCATGTGTGTCACTGTTTACAATCCGTGTAGAACACAATCCCCAGGGTGGGACACAAGTGACTTCTTAAATGAAATTAATAATTAAACAAATTTGCATCTCTTGTTGAGATCCGATACAACAGCTTCCTTGAAACATTCACATTTTATTAACAACCCCAGCTCAACAGTGCACTTCAAACAACAACATAGCACTAGAGTAATTGATGGAAGAAGGAATAGATGTATGCTGGCTTTACCCTTAATCACCCAGAACAAGCCGCTGATCTGGATCTGGTATTTCAAACTCAGAGTTATTTCTCAGTATTTACCACAGTTTGTCTGTGTCTTCATCTAACTATTCCTCTGCAGCTTGTTTGTGCCTTTTTCTCATTTTGTACAGCATTTCTTTTTGCTCTGAAAAACTTTACATCACTATCCCATTATAAGCTCAACAATAGCTCTGTTCATAAAGCAGTGTAGGTACATTTAATTTAGTTTGGCTTATTATCTATCAGTCAAGTACATTTTATTTATATAGTGCCAAAGGGTGAGGTCAAGGGTATCACAGATGGACTGCCCACTACTTTTTGATTCATAACTTTTGAACTAGACAAGTTTAAGACAAATATTACACATAACTGTAAAGGTCTAAAGGCCATCTTAAACATACTCAAAGGGCAAAATTTTGTTTCAAATATTTCTAAATGAAATATATCAAAAACTACTGCATCATGGATGGAGAAAAAATTTACATCTATTTTTTGCAAGAATTACAAAGTTCTCAAACGTTAAGTTCCTCTGACATTTTCATCCTAAAATTTATTCAGTTTATACCTAAAACCCTCTATTTTATGATCTAATAATTAGTTAGAGGAAAAAGATATTTGATCATACCTAAATAGCAAGAGATTTGTCAAATGGGAGCGTCATGGATGGACAAAGCAAAAAACCAAAAACGTCACGGATGGACAACAAAACTAAACATTTTTTTTTATTTCAATTATCAATATCATATACATTTTTTGTCACTTTCCAAATATTCACATTCATAAAACTCCTCAAATGTTTTCTCATTTTAAAATACACTTTCCTAAAAACACGAGTCATTACCTACCTACCCAAAAATGTAAGTTTGGAGTAGATTATTGTAATAAATTTTTTTTTGACCAGATGTTAACCTCTTGACTTCACCCAAATGTTATCTCATGACACTTTACATATTGAGCTGGTCAAAACCAGAAAATGGAGAATTTCAAGATAAAAGTAATTTATCAGGCATTTACTACTTACAAATGATGTTTCAGTTACAGTTTGTAAGCAAGTCTTTTCGGTCATCTGAACTGCAATTTAAAGTGAATCCCACGGGCAACTAACATTATTATTTTGTGTTACTGAACCAAATCTGAACATGGCATTTGGCTTCAAACTTCAAACCTTGCAGGTGTTGAAACACTTAATACAACAACATTTGAATCAATCTGCCTTAAGATTCCATAACTAACCAGTTTTAAAATGGTATGTTATGGTTCTCAGAATAACAACAGTAATAAAACACAAACAGGGTTTTAAAAAAGGTGCTATTGATAATGACTGATGTGCTTGAACTTAACCTTTTATCGGGCAAGTGACTATTTTTTGATCATTTCAACACACATTACAAGACAGTGACAGCAACAGTTAAAGTGAGGACAGTAAATCAACAGACTCAGGTTAAATGTGTTCTGCAGGGTCTGTAAGGTCCACCTCTGCATGAACAGTGAGTGTACCTGCTTTGTTAGGTACCGTGAAATAATGGTACTAATGTAAGGAATGATGTTCAAAGGGATCATGTGGATGTGGACAGGGGTCTGGATCAGCACTTATGTTGTCCTCATGTTCTAAAACTTATGTTCTTTTCACCTGATATACGTTTTTCTTGTATTTTGTATATATACTTCTTGAATTTTTTTTTTTTTTTTTTTTTGAAGGGGGTCACTTGCGGATAAGGAACCAAATATGGTAATGTTGTTTATCTTGAATTTCTACATAATTTAATTTTTTTCTGAATTTAACAATAAGTATAAAATTCTTGTTATATCCTCCAATAACACACTATGGTTGAAATTTTGAATTTCTGAGTGTCCTATAAAGGGTTAAACATAAAGTAGGCACTTACTTGACATATTGACTGGAGATGGAGGAGACTAATGGGTGCAGCCTGTTTCCATACTGGTTAACCTGGGGAAGAAAATATTAGCAAATGATCAAGCAACATCAATTTCCTTGGTCAAACTAGCATCATGCCTGTGTCGTAAGTGTGTTATTCATTCGACTGTGTGTTTAGGAAAAACAAGGCGTGAATTTTAATGACTAAAAACATCTCTGTTAATACAAAAACTAAAACTGGGGCACGGGTGGCGTTAGCCTGACTGGCCTACAGGCTAAGCTCACAAAGAGATAAACTTGCCTGATAAAATGTTAGAACTGGTGTAATTTAAAATGATTTAGCCTAGCCTAATTCTTCACCTCACATACACGTATAAATTACAATTCACATGTTCACACACAGAATCACATGTTTTAAACACGAACAAGCTGGTGTTGTGCAAAAAAAAAAAAAATGTGTAAATGAAGCTAGCTAACTGTTAGCTAACGGACAATACAAGCTAATGCTAAGCACATGGGAGTTATAAGCTACATTAAATTGTAAAGACGGTCTACGATAAAATGAGTACATTATAGACGGAGTTTGTGTTACAGGACACAAAGCTGCAATGTGTAATATTTTTTTTCAAATAACTGTGATGTAAACAGTGTAGCCCTTCCCTTTCATACTCACTCAATCGTCCTTTGTTTCGTCTGTAAGGCCGCTGTTTCCGCCTTTAATGCACACACCGGAAGTGAACCTTTAGTACGAGGCGGCGGAAACTCCAGGAACATTTTCAAAATAAGAGGTTTCAAAATAAAAGCTTCACATACGCGCTTCTCTTTACCCATAAAGACCCAGTGCTGGTTTTGTGGCACTTCCCAAATGATTTTTTTACCCAACCACCCGAAGGAAAGGCAAGGGGTGATGTTTTTGGTTCAGTTTGTTTGTTTGTTTGTTTGTTTGTTTGTTTGTTTGTTTGTTTGTTTGTTTTGTTTGTTAACACTCTAGCAGCAAAACTATTGGTTGTAGTCATCCCAAATTAAGTTTATAGATCACCAGTGATCCAGAATAAATCTCACTAGATTTTGGGAATAATAGGTCCAAGTTAAAAAATTTTATGAATTTTTAAAATCTTTTTTTTTCCTATTTACTGATAATGGGTGAAATTTCAAATGTTTGTCGCAGCAAAACTATTTGGGGAATTCATACCAAATTGGGTTTATAGATCACCAGTGATGCAGAATAGACGTCATTACGTTTTGGGAACAATAGGTCAAAGTTAAAATTTTTTATGAATTTTAAAAATCTTTTCTTTTTTTCCCATTTACTGATAATGGGTGAAATTTCAAATGTCTGTAGCAGCAAAACTATTTGGTGAATTCATACCAAATTGGCTTTATAGATCGCCAGTGATGCAGAATAGATGTCATTGCATTTTGGGAAAAGCAGGTCAAAGTTTCAATTTTTGAGGAATTTTTTAAAATGTTTTTTCTTCTCCCATTTGCTTATAATGAGCAAAATTTCACATGCCTATAAAAATGTCAATTTTCTTTCAATTTACTTCAAACTTGGCACATGTATTGAGGCAATTGTTATGCTGACATCAACACATGCATAGACATGATGACATCAGCTGGATCGATGCCAAACTAAGCTACAATATGTGCAAGGGGCGGGGCTTGTTGTGCCTGGAACCACTCGTTCTCTATATTTAACCTTTTTGAAGTGATTTATCGCCATAGACTGTAATATTATCCTCTTTAATTAGCATTTTCTCAGTGTAAATCATGTATTTTCCCATGTTTTGATTCACTGATCATGTAGATGTTCATAAAAGCTCAGATTAAAGTTGAGGGTTATTATATCAGAAACAGAGAAAACAGAAGAAAAAGTGACGTTTTCAGCAAAGATATCATTAACTGAACATAAACCCACTGTCGTTGATCCAACTCCATGGGTTTTACTGGTGAATCAATGTTGTAGAAGATGACTGTGTTTCCACAGTAACTATGGAACCTCTGAACGTCCAAATGCATCATATCTGATGACCATGAAAAGGTGACAAACTGCATTTTACACCAATTATTTACATGTATTGATAGGATTAGTGGATCGACAGGTATTAATCAGTTTAGGTCAGTAGATGGTTTTGGTCGCCGGTGGTTGTTTGGGTGTGTATGGGTTAAACACTGCATCTACTCAAACTCATTTTAGTTCAGACAGTCCAATATGATCTCAAGTGGGCCAGACCAGCAAAATGATAATATAACCCATAATTAATGTCAGAAAGTCTATTTAATTTCCGGGACTTTTATTTTGAAGTTGACGTGCACTTTGCCGTAGCGCTGTCTTTTCCGCTGTCGGCAGATGTGCATGAGTAATGGAGAAGTGGTCTGTGTGCGTGCATGACGCAGTGTGAGTACTTACACCCTAATTTGTTTATATCTATCTGTTATGGCACTGCTCAGTGGTTTGTGTATGTTCCCAATGTTTCCGATGCGGGTTAGCAGTACTCGAGTATATTAATATTACGTAGAATCTGTTAGCTGATTTTACGGAGCTGTTAAATGGGCATTAGCAAGTGTTAGCTTAGCTTGTTTATTTCCTGTGCACTTACTTGTGATAAGCCTTGAGTTACACTCGCTACCCAACTCCAGACCATTTTTGTGTATTGTTTACGTTTACTATTTGACTCCTGTTCATCATGCTAATTGTAATTTGGCATGGGAGCTCCGTGTGTTCAATTCACACGTGTTGCGTTCGTACCGCGCATGTTGCGCTGTTTGCCCACAAGAGGGCGCCAGAGACCACTGAATAAATTTGTATAGCTTGTGTGCATCTCTATTGTACTTTCTTTGTATTTCAATGTGTGAGATGTTGACTGAAGTACATGTACTTTGATTTCTTTATTAATATATTGTTTAATCTTCTTTTGTATTTTTATAGAACCACACACACACACACCCCATGCATGTAAATATATCAACCTTTGGGAATAAATGACTCCTGAACCAACTCTCTGACCGGAGTTTCTCTTCAGTGACATCCTATCTGATCTGAACTAGCCATCCAGAGTTCCATACTCTTTCACATGGTCCTTCGAGCCGGATCAGATAGTTCACTGCGGACAATATGGAGTCACTACAAACCCTTGCGGACTCAGCAGAACATCTCAGACCCCAGCGAGAGATGCGGCCACCAGCATACCTCGCTGATTATGAAGTTGGATACAATCCTACAGTGGTGGGACCATCTGCATCCAACATCCATGAGGAAGCTAGAGCAGTAGCCGCCAGAGAAGCACACTTTCACCACGTCGAAGCAGCTTCTCATAGTAGTAGACCTAAGTCCCAAAGCAGTGTTGGATCAAGCACCAGGAGCTCAGTTTCTAAGAGGTCAGTTACAGACACTCTGTCAAACCTGCAGGTGGCAATGTTGGAGGAAAGGGTTAAACGCATGGAATTAGCCGAGGTGCAGAGGCAGATAATGGAAGAGACTCTGGTCAATGAACATTGCAGTCTTCTGGACAAACAGGCTCGAGATGCACTCAATGAAAAGGAGACCCTCCTCAGAGAACAAGAGCGGCAGAGGCATGAATTAGAGGAAAAAGCAGAAACTGCTTACAAGGCTAAGGAGGCAATAACTAAACATCTGATGCTGCAAAGGCGACTGAAAGAGAAGGAGATGGAAGTAGAGAAAGCTGCTATGATAACCTCCTTCCTACAGGAGGAAGCACCCCAGAGCCCTGCTCATTCCAGACCTATTAGTGAATGTGAGTACAACCCCCGGCTTCTAGCCAATTCCCGTACATTACCGTCACACTCACATGGTCAACCTGAACAGCTCCACTCTACACCATCAACTAATGTTCCACCACCAGCCTTTATTCCAACAGCTAATCCTCCTGTCTCCACTAGCCCCCCAGTGACTCAAATCCAGCCTGCTCCGCTACACCAAGCTAATGCTACTATAACCAGGCCAACCATTCTACCACCTACATATACCACTTTACCTTCCTCTACGCCAGCAGCCACCAACCAAGCTCCTCAACTACGACCGGTATCCACCATGGATGCCACCACACCTCAGGCTCAACCACCCTCTCTAGCTCCCAATACATCTCTGCTTAGCCAGCAACCAACGGGCTTCAGTCAAGTACAAGTCCCGCCTGTCCCTCTACATTATCCACAGCAACAGCCAATGCTACCGTATGCAGGTATGCTGCCTTATCCTTACCCCACTGTTCCACCTTTACTACAACAGGTGCCAACGCCTCATATGGGGTCTAGAGTACCACCCAATCCTGAACTTATGGAGCTATTAGTTGCCACATCGTATGGATTGCCTAGACCTACATTACCCCAATTCGCATCTGGTAAAGAGTCAGACTTCGCCCTACTTAAAATGGCTTTAGACAATTTGCTTGAGTCACATACCCACCTTACAGAACAGTTCAAATACCAAATTCTTCTGGATCACTTAAAGCTGCCAAGTGCATATAAGTTAGCCCAAGCATATATGCACGATCCAAAGCCATATACCTCAGCGCTCCAGGCACTCCAGGATAAATATGGACAACCCCGGCAGCTGGTGCAGAGTGAGTTAGGGGCCATCTTAAACTCACCCCCCATAAAAGCAGGAGATCCAGAGGCATTCGACAACTTTGCTCTTTCAGTCCAGGCTTTGGTGGGCATGTTACGCTCCTTAGAGGGTGAGAATGGCTATGAACTGTTATGTGGTTCTCACGTAGATAGACTACTCAGCAAACTGCCTGCTGGTTATCGGGACGGGTTTGTTGAGTACAGCTTGAACCAAGGCATCCTGAGGACTGGAACAGATAAGACATATACGCTTGTAGATTTCTCCACTTGGCTTAAGTTGAAGTCCCAAGCAAAGCGTATCTCATCCAGAGCAGCCACTATGTTCCAAGAGCAGTCAAAGGGCCAAGTGGTCAAAGCCCAGAAGAAATCTTTGGGCCATCCATCTAATGTGTACTATAACACAGAAAGCCAAGTTAAAGTCTCTACTTCAGATCCAGATCGCAGTACCAAGCCTCCTAAGGCAAAACCCAGTCTCAAACCTTACTGCCCGTACTGCGATTCCAGAGAACACTACCTCAGTCTGTGTCCTCAGTTTAAAACACTCTCTGTAGTAGAAATTGCTACCTGGATCAAAGACAGAGGTTGCTGGAGATGTGGAAGGAATCATACTCCAGAAGCATGCAGTCTGAAGAAGCCATGTAAAGTCTGTAAGCAGCAACATCTAACTGTGCTTCATGAAGTGTGTCAGCAAGGAGCCAGAAAGGTGTTAATGGTCAGCTCTGCTCCTACAACTGTCTATGTTGATCGTCCAAATCGTCCACACAAGGTTATGCTCAAGTTGGTGAAGGTATGTTTATACAATGCAGAACACTCACTAGAATGTTTTGCTATTCTGGACGATGGATCAGAAAGAAGCCTCATTCTTCCCTCAGCCGTCCAACGCCTTCACTTAGCTAGAGAGCCAGAAACCCTGCCTTTGTGTACGGTCCGCCAAGAGGTGGTCCACCTACAGGGAGCTGCAGTTTCTTTCAACATCTCACCAGCTCATGCACCTAAGACCAGATATAACATCGACCATGCATTCACAGCTGATGAGCTGAGTCTGTCCGAACATAGCTATCCTGTTAAGTTACTCATGCGCAGACACCCTCATCTGCAAGAACTTCCTCTCCCATTGGTGGACAAAGTTCAACCCTTACTCCTCATTGGATCGGATTATCCACATCTACTCATTCCTAAACAACCAGTCCGATCTGGCCCCCCTGGGAGTCCCTTAGCAGTGTGCACCGCTTTAGGATGGGCGTTGCAAGGCCCAGCCAATCTCAGTCAATTTCCTGATGACCACTCACACTGCTACTTTGTTACATCCCCCACTTCAGAGCTACAGCGACATGTAGAGCGTCTTTGGGAAGTTGACATACTCCCCTATGCTAATACTAAAACTGTCACACGATCCAAGGAGGATATGCAGGCCCTTGATCTACTAGAACAACGTACCGTTAAAGTAGATGTAGATGGCGTGACAAGGTATGCGACTCCACTCCTCAGACGCAAAGGGAGCCCTCTGCTGTGGACACCAAAGACCACTCTGCTCCCACAGCTGCGAAGCACAGAGCGTCGTCTAGCTAAAGACACCGCCTTGGCGGACACATACTGCCAAGAGATACAGAAGCTAGAACAGCTGGGCTATGCTTCACCCATGCCTCCTGACTCAGTAGATGATTCCAAAGAGTCTTGGTATCTGCCCCACCATATAGTCCATCACAATGGCAAGGCCAGAATCGTTTACAACTGTTCTTACCAGCACAATGGACAAAGTCTCAACAGCCAACTCCTGCCTGGTCCAACTTTAGGTCCTTCTCTCCTAGGTGTCCTTCTCCGGTTTAGAGAACACCATGTAGCCATAAGTGGTGACATCAAAGCGATGTTTCATCAGGTGCGTCTACTACCAGAGGACAAGCCGCTACTCCGATTCCTATGGAGAGGTATGAGAAAGGAGGAGGAACCAACTGTGTATGAATGGCAGGTTTTACCATTCGGGACTACATGCAGTCCATGCTGCGCTACATATGCCCTCCAGAGACACGTGAGGGACAACAGTAAGGGACAGGAGGACATTTTACACATAGTGGAAACTGCTTTCTATGTAGACAATTGTTTGACTAGTCTCACAAGTGTGGACCAAGCTAAGACCCTCATAGACCAAATGAGAACAATGCTGTCTGTTGGAGGCTTTGACATAAGGCAGTGGTCCAGTAACATTCCCTCAGTCGTCGAACACCTCCCAGTTGAGGCTAAAGCAGCTAGCACTGAACGGTGGCTTTCCCAGCACACTCAAGACCCTGAAGAACTAGCACTGGGTCTTCGCTGGAACTGTCTCACTGATCGCCTGGGGTACCGTCATAGACCAGTAGAGTATTCCCAGCCCACTCTGAGGAATGTGTACAAGGTGATGGCAACACAATACGACCCAATTGGATATCTTATCCCCTACACAACCCGAGCTAAGATCCTCATCCAAGACCTGTGGAAAGTAAAAGTTGGTTGGGATGAGAAGATTCGTCCGGAAGCACTGCTGGATCAATGGACACAATGGGAGAGTGAACTAGTCTATCTTCCACAAGTTGAAATACCCAGGTGTTACGTTCCACATGAAGCAGATATGGAAATGCCCGTACGGGAAGCACACATCTTTTGTGATGCTTCCGAGAGAGCATATGGAGCAGTGGCATATATGCGTACCCAAGGCCGCAAAGGTGAGGTCCACATAGCATTTGTGATGGCTCGATCACGAGTTAGTCCCCGTAAACAGTTGTCCATTCCACGCCTTGAATTGTGTGCTGCTTTGACTGGTGCACAGTTGGCCAAACTCATCATGACAGAACTGTCACTCGCTCCCCATCACATCACACTCTGGTCCGACTCTACAACAGTCCTGAACTGGCTCAAATCGGACTCATGCCGTTATAAGGTTTTTGTGGGCACAAGAGTCTCAGAGATCCAGGAACTCACTGAAGGTTCAAACTGGAGGTATGTCAGCACCGTAGACAACCCTGCTGATGACCTTACCCGTGGTAAAACCCTGCACGAGCTCTGCCAGCCAAGCAGGTGGAGTCAAGGTCCACCATTTCTCCAGCAACCTCCAGACTCCTGGCCAGTGATGCATGGTGAAGTAGCACCAGCAGAAGACGAGGACGAATTACGGAAAACCGTGTTCTGTGGAGCAACAACCTGTCCTCAAAGTATAACGTCTGATCTTATCAATGACAACTGGGACAGTCTTATCAGAGCTACTCACGAGAGCCTTCACGGGGCGGCTAGCGACCAAAGTGGTTCTGCGATGACAGCGGCTGAAGCATTAGTTGCTGAACTACACCTTCTGAGGCAATCACAAAGGGAGAGCTTCCCAGAAGAAGTTGAGACGCTAATTGCTGGTAAGCCCATTTCAACACAGAGTCGTTTGGTTATGCTCTCTCCAGAGTATGATGCAGCTGTCGGTCTGATGAAGGTGGGAGGCAGGCTCCGTAGAGCAGAGGATCTCGACCCAGATACCATGCATCCTATCATTCTCGATCCAAAACACTATGTCACCAAACTGCTCATTAAGAAGTATGACCATAACCTTATGCACCCAGGTCCAGAGCGAGTTTTTGCAGAGTTAAGGCGAAGATATTGGATCTTACGGGGAAGAGCATCAATCAAACGCCATCAGCACAGCTGTGTCGAATGTCAAAAATGGCGTGCAAGTCCAGTGGTACCTCAAATGGCAGATCTACCTCCCGCAAGACTCCGTCTATACAAGCCACCTTTCTGGTCTACTGGAGTTGACTGCTTTGGACCCTACCACATCAAGGTGGGTAGACGGACTGAGAAGCGGTGGGGGCTGATTTTTAAATGCATGACAACAAGCTGTGTACATCTCGACCTGCTTGAGAGCCTCGACACAGACGCCTTTTTGATGGCCTTACGTCGATTCATTGCTCGACGGGGTAAGCCATTCGAGATCCTAGCAGACAGAGGGACTAACTTTCGAGGTGGAGCTGCAGAGCTACAAGCTAGTTTTGCAGCTTTAGAAGCCCCTCTTCAAGAACAGCTCGCCAGACAAAGGATAGAGTTCCATTTTAATCCCCCTAGTTCTCCACACTTTGGTGGAACGTGGGAACGAGAGATCAAGTCAGTCAAAGCAGCTCTCCGAGTCATACTCCAAGACCACATTGTTGCTGAGCCTGTACTTCAGACTGTGTTGATCGAGGTGGAGGGAATAATCAACTCAAAACCACTGGGATACATCTCCTCCGATGCCGCTGACCCAGACCCAGTCACACCAAATCTACTACTCATGGGACGTCGAGACGCATCGCTCCCACAAGCCGTCTATGCCTCCAGCGATCTCCTGAGTCGAAGAAGATGGCGACATAGTCAGATCTTGGTTGACCACTTCTGGACTAACTTCATCCGTCATCACCTTCCTGACCTTCAGAAGCGCCAGAAATGGCACAAAGACACTGCCAACCTAACCACTGGCCAGGTGGTTATGGTCGTTGACTCACAGTTACCCAGAGCCCAGTGGCCCATCGGGAGGGTGATGAAGACCTGTCCAGGCCCGGATGGTCGAGTCAGGGCAGCAGAAGTGAAAATACAAGGTCAGACCTACCTGCGACCAGTCGCGCACCTAGTGCGGCTGCCAGCCTGGGAGGATGAAGTGGACATATGAATGAGACTTTCTTTTGAATTCAAATTTATACCTAAATTTGGGGGCGGCTATGTCAGAAAGTCTATTTAATTTCCGGGACTTTTATTTTGAAGTTGACGTGCACTTTGCCGTAGCGCTGTCTTTTCCGCTGTCGGCAGATGTGCATGAGTAATGGAGAAGTGGTCTGTGTGCGTGCATGACGCAGTGTGAGTACTTACACCCTAATTTGTTTATATCTATCTGTTATGGCACTGCTCAGTGGTTTGTGTATGTTCCCAATGTTTCCGATGCGGGTTAGCAGTACTCGAGTATATTAATATTACGTAGAATCTGTTAGCTGATTTTACGGAGCTGTTAAATGGGCATTAGCAAGTGTTAGCTTAGCTTGTTTATTTCCTGTGCACTTACTTGTGATAAGCCTTGAGTTACACTCGCTACCCAACTCCAGACCATTTTTGTGTATTGTTTACGTTTACTATTTGACTCCTGTTCATCATGCTAATTGTAATTTGGCATGGGAGCTCCGTGTGTTCAATTCACACGTGTTGCGTTCGTACCGCGCATGTTGCGCTGTTTGCCCACAAGAGGGCGCCAGAGACCACTGAATAAATTTGTATAGCTTGTGTGCATCTCTATTGTACTTTCTTTGTATTTCAATGTGTGAGATGTTGACTGAAGCACATGTACTTTGATTTCTTTATTAATATATTGTTTAATCTTCTTTTGTATTTTTATAGAACCACACACACACACACCCCATGCATGTAAATATATCAACCTTTGGGAATAAATGACTCCTGAACCAACTCTCTGACCGGAGTTTCTCTTCAGTGACATCCTATCTGATCTGAACTAGCCATCCAGAGTTCCATACTCTTTCACAATTAATGTCAACCCCAAACATTTCTCTAGGCTTTAGAATGAAAAAAGTAAAATTATAGGCTATTCTGAAAATGTTTACATCTACTAACTATCCTCTAAAAAATGTAAATAACATGAGCAACCTGAAATTTTTTAAAGAAAACTAGATGGAGATTTAGCAATATTGTGCCTCAGCCATATTGTGCCTCATGATTAAATATCATTAATTTTTAATCTATATTAATCACATTTCATTTTGCATGAGCAGACTGTAGAAAGAAGGGAATATATATATGCACTTAACAGGTTTATTAAACACCTTCAACAATTTCAACAAAACTGTAACCAACTAATCCATCTTGCTTTTTTTGTCCTCATATTTCCATCCAGAGGACCAACGTGCTGTTTAGTGTCTTCCATCTTTATGGGCTGGTTCTGCTGCCTGTCACTACCGGATAAAATGACCATTTGTGCATACACAACGCTAACTCTACTGGACAAACTGACCCAAATGCGTTGGCAGAGACGTTCAGACTCATGCTGCTGCAGATGGGTTAATGGAGTTAAAATTTTTAATCCAGTTAATTATGATGGTGGATTATCCACGTTAAATTTGACAGCCCTAGTAAATATAATAAGCAGTGGTAAGAGAACTAAATTACCAACAAGAAAACAAACACTGCACACTGGAATAAACAATAAACAACATAAACAACATTACATCACGGAACTGCACAGTCCCAGTGAACAGAGACAGTTTCTGCTTTTTGTTTCTTTTTAACTGGTTTCATCCCGTTGTTCCAGATTGTTCCTGCTCATTCCACTTGAACGCCTACAGTCCTGCTTTGTGTTTTCATTCAAACTAAGCTCTCATCATGCAGATGTTGGCAGCCTTTCCCAGATTGTGCAGAAATATGTAACTTTAACAACTTATGTGAGAGATTTGTATCATCAGATGAAGCACAGCAACAACTATTGCATGTCTATGTTTGAGTCATTTTTAAAGTTGATCTTTATTTATAGAATAAACACTGTAACAGAATGTACAATAGTTACTCATGTGACCATCATTTGGATTTTGCCCTGAAGGAGAATCCAATGCAAATATTATGCTTGTTGGTTTCTTTTTGCATAAAATACAAATCACAGTGTTTTAAATGATAGTTAACTTGTTGTTAAATTGTAGTCAACTGCACTCATCTGACTAACTTGTAGTGTGGAGTACTTTCTTCACTCTCATAAGAAAACACAAAGATATTACTTCTGTAAGACCATCTGAAAGGTGAGTTTTAAAAAACATTCACTCATACATGATCATATAAATGTTTTGTAGATGATAATATGAATATTTTAAAGTCATTAACAATCATTGCAGCTGAACATCTTGCAATTTCTCTCACAAAGTACAAACAGATTCATAAAGGAAGCAGAACAATCATGAAGAGGATCACATTGACGGTCATGTTTTTATCAGGTTAGTGTAAGTTAATATTTACATTTCTTTACACAGATACAGTAAGGGAATGTTAATCAGTACTACATAATTAAAACAAACAAAAAAAAAACAAAAGTAATCTACAATGTGACTGTCTCAGGTAAGAGAAGCCCCAGTTACTTTGACATGAACTAATATCATTAACAAACATCAGCTAACATTTTTCTTCACAGTTTGATGGCTAGTGAATATGTGGGAATAACTGTATTTGTGTCTTGGTGGTTTATGATCTGTTACTGATGCTCTGGGTTGGGGGTGTCAAACTCATTTTCTTTCAGGAGCCACATTCAGCCCAGTGTTATCTCCAGTGAGCCCAACCAAAACAATAATAGCATAAATACCTATAAATAATGACAATTCTAAGTCTTTCTCTTTGTTTTAGTGTAATGAAAAACATTAAATTATGAAAATAATAGGACGGCGTATTGTCACTTGTCACTACGAGAATAAAGTCATTATTTAACAAGAATAAAGTCGTTATTTAATGAGAATAAAGTAGTAGTTTTAAAAAACTCATTAATTAATGAGAATAAAGTTGTAGTTTAAAAAAAAAAAAACTCATTATTTAATGAGAATAAAGTTGTTAGTTAACAAGAATAAAGTCGTTAATTTACAAGAATAAAGTCATTATTTAACGAGAATAAAGTCGTACTTTTATGAGTAAAAGTCGTAATATTTTGAAAATTCGACAGAGTTTCCGGTTTTACAGCGAAGGTAACAAGCGAAGCAGCAACTTTCCCTTCTGTTGGACTCAAAAACTCGGAGTAGAATCCCCACAGTTTGTTCAGAAACTCCAAACCCTCTCTGTTTAGTTCTCTGGTGTTTCCACTGATAGTCCTACAGCTGACCACTTCATCAGTTTCTCCTCCACAAAAGAGGAAATTTTCAACAAATCTGTTCAGTTCTTACAACAAACCCAAATGTGTGCAAAGTCACTTCAAAGTCCTCAGACTAATGTGTTGATGGGGGGGCAGACTCAGTATTTGGCGTTTGTGTCTAACCCCCACATGAAAGTGTAACTTCACAAAATGTTCCAAGCTCTAGATTATTCGATGAGTGGATACGACTTTAGTCTCATTATATTATGACTTTATTCTTGAAATATAACGACTTTATTCTCATTAAATAATGAGTTTTTTTAAAACTACGACTTTATTCTCATTAAATAATGACTTTATTGTCATTAAATAGCAACTTCTTCTCGTTAAATAATGAGTTTTTTAAAACTATGACATTATTCTCGTTAAATAATGACTTTATTCTCGTGAAATAACGACTTTATTCTCTTTAAATAATGAGGGTTTTTTTTAACTACAACTTTATTCTCGTTAAATAACGACTTTATTCTCGTAGTGACAAGCTTTTTTTTTTTTTTTCTTATGTGGCCCTAATAGGCCATTGTAGAATGGTATACCTAATCCACTTTTTTTTTTTTTTGAATTTTAAAATAAGGATGGGTACTTTATGAGCTCAGCTTCACAGGGTTTTAGATTTCCTAAGAGACCTTTGTTTTGTTAAAAAAAAAAAACAACTTTTTTTGTTTTAATTCATTAATTGTAATAAAGCAATTTCAACACAATGCATTCTTCACACAAACATTCACACATGCACACACACACACACACACACACACACACAATTTGTCCTGAAAAATTAAAATATATTTTCATCATTATCACAGGACTGTGGTGCTTCTCTGTTGGTTTTATACGCACCTATACCCTTGTTGAAGTTCCGCTGTCCTGGTCTAATGCTCAGAGGTTCTGCAGAACAGAGTACACAGACCTGGCCACTGCTGAGAACAAGGAAGAGATGCAAGAGCTAGTGGACGCCGGCAGACGCTGGTATGGTGGTCATCTGTGGATTGGACTGTATGATGACATCCATAGCTGGAGGTGGTCAATGGATGAGGAGGGTTATTATGACGCAGGAGGCGCAGAGTTCAGGATGTGGGGAGCCTCTGAACCCAGTAATGGAAATGAAAAATGTGCACTCATGTTCTTGGCAGGGACATGGCATGACATTTCTTGCCAAACTAAGGCCCCATTTGTCTGCTACAACGGTAAGAATTCACATCATAAGATGACTGTAAGACATCATTACTACTGAACTGAGCTGGGGTTACAGTGGGATTGTGGGTAATCTCAAGAGAGTCGACACTCAAACAGGACAGTTATAGTTCACACCATGTAAGAGCTCATGAATAATGTCTTTATTTAAGGCAATAATATGATTCCCATTTGATGCCATGTTTTGACAGTAGCTCAGAGCTGACTGCTTCTTAGTGGGTGACATGTAGCTTTAAGATGTGTCAGCTGCTGTGTTTGAGAGTGGACCAGACTTATCCAGTTAGAACAGAGTGGACAAAACAGACACTGGCATGAATGAGGACTGGTTTTGTTTTGGTTTTTTGGGGCCACTGTGGGGAAGAGCGGTGCAGTCTGCAACTGTGCCACTAGATGTCCCTAAAACCATACATTTGTCAGATTGGTTTCATTTTGTAAATGCTGCCGTTTCCATAAATGTCTTCTCATGCATTGCTAAAAAAAAATGTGTATGGTATACATTTATGGAAACATAGCACTGATGTGACCACTGGTATGTAATTGTAAACAGAATAACAGAATGAAGTAAATACACACAATCACTGCACTGAACAGAGGGACAGTCACATGATGCATATCATATAAAGGGCTATGATACAATACAGTATTACAACACAGTATACTGCTTTTCCACTGCCAGGGTCTGATTGACTGGCCTTGAGTAGGCATGGCTCAGCTCGGTCTGACTCCCAGCATGCAACATTTTCATGACAGCCACAGTACTGGCTCAGCATGGCTTGTTGTGATACAAGACACTTTTACACAGAGATCCCAGAAAAAAGGTGAGATGGTGATCCCACCTTTTTTCCATCACTGACTGATTCCACAGCCAAGACACAGGAGTAACAGAGGTGAGACAGGCTGGACCTTTACAGCAGACCTGCGTTCCGGAATCAAAGGGGTGGTGACGCAGTGCAGAGTATAGTGTGACCTATAACTTGTGTCAGAAATACCCCGAGCATAGCAGTGTTGCTAACCTCTCCAGTCTTTCACCGTTCCACAAATGTTAACATGGGTAGAGTCCTCCGCCCAAACTGACAACAGCTCGCAGATGTTGGCATCTCCCCAGCTCAACATCTTGCTGGTGACGTTGATATGTTTGTTTACTGTACACAGGATGCACTCATTTTTAAATCCCCCCGGCGCGGGGATCGCACATGCAATACATCTTCAAAAAGTCACACATGGGTTGAGGAACGAGAGGTGTTCCTTTTACAGTGTTCCAGAATCATGATTCCACCTTTATCAGGGCTCTGTCACCACCTCCAGAGGAGTTACAGAGCTGTGACAGAGGTGGGACCAAATGATCCACCATTTTACACAGACGTTCCAGAATAAAGGCGAAATATTCCTGAAACAGAAGTGCTGTGGAAAAGATAGAGTGAACTACTGTGATGTCGACTTAAGCACATCTGTAGCTACACATAATGCAACAGTGGAGGAGGAACTTGACACTGTAATTCATAATATCCAAAATAACATTATATTAAGATTTTCTCAAGCAAAAATAGAATAGT
This sequence comes from Sphaeramia orbicularis, assembly GCF_902148855.1. Lineage (NCBI taxonomy): Eukaryota > Metazoa > Chordata > Actinopteri > Kurtiformes > Apogonidae > Sphaeramia > Sphaeramia orbicularis. The sequence continues at coordinate 52,137,985 of NC_043964.1, forward strand.
TTACAAACATGTTATTGTGATTTATTAAGGCACTAACTTGAAAATATGCTCCAACATTTTCAAACATTTCCTGCTTGTTTGGCTTTTCATAACACACCTTGCACCATGATTTAAAGGTGCTGGAGACTTTCGTGACCAATTTTTCATCAAATCTGTAAAACCTGTCATATCTTAAGTATCACAAATCTGTTAGTCTTTCTGTGATTACTCACCTGAATCTCTTGCATTACGGCGAACAGTTTCTTAGTACCATCCACCAGAAACAAATCGTGTGTTTACAAACCGACCTGGGATGTCACTCGGGCATCTTTGGAATTTTGTTGTGACATGCATTTTGGGAAATGGAGGTTTGTGGTAGTGGCAGCGTGACCATATGGTATTATATGGATGAAACGTCTGAAACAGGGAAACGTCTGCAGGAATATGCATAGAAAGAAGGCAGTTCCTGCTGTTTCCGATCGTGTCTGTTCCAGCTGCCGCTGTCAGAGGGCTGCGCGAGCCTTCACTTCTCACAATGCACATCACGACAAAATTCTGAAGATGCCTGAGTGACCTCCCAGCTCATTTGTAAACACATGCACTGACCTTCAAATCAAACCAAAACCATCCAGACTGGAAAGCTGTGGTTCTATACTAGTGGATGAGAATTGTCTTTGAAATGTTGTTTCAAACACGATAATCCATTCAGTAATTTATGCACAAAGACCACACTGTATTGGCCTCTGCAGCTTTAAGTTTTCTTTCTTTTTTCTTTTACAAAGTATTTTTTTATATATTGAACCCATTATTGTTTTTAGTAAAAAAAATAAAATAAAATACATAGAGCAGGAGTAAACACCTAAAGGATGTATTTGGTGTCTCCCTGTAGCATTAATGCACTTTGTGTAATGCTTTCAGCACAGACCCAGAACCCAAATGCAGAACGCAGAGACGGATGTAAAAGTTTACAGGGTTTATTGAATACAATTACGATGATAATGATAATGAACAGGATCTTGAGGACAGCGGGCAAGGAAGTCCTCGTCTGAACCGTCCTCCGGGTTTCGGACGCGAACCCACGGTTCGGCACCGGATTTAATGCCGGATCACCGACTAGGGGAAAGCAGAGGGAGGTCAGGGACGGAAACAGGTCATGCACAGGGAGGCAATCAGACAGGCGACAGGACATAGGGAAAAGGCAAACTCACGTACCGAATAATCAGGCGAAGGCGTCAAAAAACCAGGAAGGCAGATGGAGGCTGACAAAAACCGACAGGGAGCAGGCAAAAGACAGGCAAACAGGATGACAAAAAACAGGTCGAACACGGTAAGGCAAACGGACAAACAGGATCAGAACGCTGGTAAGTAATCTACAAGAGAAAACGAACTGGCATCTGATCAGGGGAAAAGGCAGGGTATAAATACACAAAAGGGAGGGAAGACAACGAGACACAGGTGGAACAAATTAGGGCGGAGTCAGGAAATCAGGGTAAAGGTGAACACCAAACAGGAAGGGAAGTAAAGACAACAGACAAGACACATGAGGAAAACTTAACAAAATAAAACAGGAAGTGACAGACAAACATAGAAGACAGACAACCCCAGACTAACGTCCGGTAACCGGCTTCACACTTTGCCAAATCAAACCCAAATCACATTAGCCAAATACAGTTTGCTCTATTTTAACTGCTAACATGAATTTACGTACCATAATATTGTTATGTATTTTTATTGATGGACTGGTGACTCAGTAACAACATATCCATGACTCACTGGGTGTCCCAACCCTAAGACAGAAAAAGGCAGAAACAGTGTCAGGTAGTTATTGTTTTGAGACATTTCCAAGTGGATTCTACTGTATGATAACAATAATAATAATAATAATAATAATATTAGTAGTAGTAGTAGTAGTAGAATTATTATGACAGTTCTTCTTGGTCAAAGCTGACATTTTGAAACATGTCTAAAATGCAGCAGGTGCATCTCCCAGGTTTATTGTCGTGTCTGAAGTGAGGACCTGGCCTGAGGCTCAGAGTTACTGCAGAGAACACTACACTGACCTGGCCAGTGTGAGGAACAACAGTGACAACAACCAGATAAAGGACCTGCTTTCAGCTGAGTATACATGGATCGGCCTCTACAGGGACTCATGGAAATGGTCAGATCGGAGTCCTGTATCATTTACAAACTGGAGAAATGGGAAACCAGGAGGACTGCCTTGTGTGCTTACACATAAAGGCCAATGGGAGGACCGACGTTGTGATATAAAGTTGTTCTTTGTGTGCCAAACTGGTGAGTGTTAAGATACATTTCTTTTTTTCATTCAAATTTTTTAAATTTAATATTAAATGTACGTTCTTGCTGAGCAGCATGGATCATTGCATGCAGCTCCTGGCTGTAAAAACTCATTTTATCTGACTTCTTCATTAAAAAGTATCAGTGAAGCAGCGAGTGATGAGGATGAAACTCACTGGAAAAGATTCCACATTAAACCTGGATGATGCAACAGATGCTATATTACAGCAGGTAACGACACACTAAACAGCTCAGTAAACAGTTATTATTTCAACTATACCATTAGGTTAAATGTTTAATCTACTCAAGCTTTGGTTTAAACCTAAATGAACTCAGCTAGTGTGAATAAGAGTTAACATTTCAACACACTAAGTGAAACTAGCCATTATCATGCTAACATGCTAATAGCACTCAAAACTCAAAACCATGGACTGCATGTAGACGGTGCCTGAAGCCCCTAACCCACAGGTGTGGAGCGTTCAGTGTGGGCATGTTGACCCTCACTATCCTCACATTCTTATTTGGACAAGAGAATGCAGCTGCAGAGAGCGAGGGCTGAAACTTGACAAGGTAATGCTCTGTGAAAACTAGCAAAAAAACAAATGAAAACAATCAAAAACTAGAAGCACTCGGAGAGCGCAGACCTCCGCCAAGGCTGATCAGTGGCCCCCCCCGTGGGCCCCCCCACCCCCGATCACCACCAAAATTTCATCATTTCTTCCTTATCCCATTTCCAACAAACCCTGAAAATTTCATCCAAATCTGTCCATAACTTTTTGAGTTATGTTGCACACTAACGGACAGACAAACAAACAGACAGACAAACAAACAAACAAACAAACAAACCCTGGCAAAAACATAACCTCCTTGGCGGAGGTAATAATAAGAAATATTGACTGAAACATATTTGAGTCATTTTGAAAACAGAAGCTGACTTAATTTTGAAGTTCAAATGTAAATCTTTTAACACATGAGTATGTGCAGTATTATTCAACTTCCAGCTCCAGTTCTTTGTGGAACACCCTTTAGCTTTTAGAACTTCTAACCAACAGCTTCACTAAGTGCTGACAAGCGTCTGACACGTCTTCATCAGAATCTTTGCCCATTCTTCATGTGCAAAAGCCTCTACCTCAGTGATGTTTGATGCCCCCCCCCCAATTTAAACATGTAAAATGTTGAAAAGATCAGAATTACTCATGCTGGGATTTGAACCCTGGTCTCCTGCATCATGGACCAATGCATTACTAACAACACTTTCCATCCATGTGTACTGTAGCCTCTCCTATCTCTTGTACTGTATTGTTCTTGTCTACTGTGCTTGTACCATTTATGACCAGAGTCTACATGGTAAAGGGAGTTAAATCCAAACTAAAATCTAACCATGAAGACACAACTGTCTATTCCAGCAGCATTTGGGTCTGAATGAAAAACCAACGTGCAGCCACAGAAGGTGTGAAAGTATTATTCTACAGATGGAACTATAGAACTGCATGAACTGAATATGAAATATATTTGAACACAAACAGTGACTGAGTGAATCACACACAGTTGTCAAACATAAGCCTAGACCTCTGCTGTATCCTGTTGGTTCTAATTTTAAATTATTACCTCCGCCAAGGAGGTTATGTTTTTGCTGGCGTTGGTTTGTTTGTCTGTCTGTCTGTCCGTGTTCAAAATAACTTGAAAAGTTATGGACGGATTTGGATGAAATTTTCGGGAAATGTACAAGGAACAAATGCACAAGGAACAAATGATGAAATTTTGGTGGTGATCGGAGGGGTGGGGGGTGATCACCCTTGGCGGAAGTCTGCGCTCTCCGAGTGCTTTTCTGGTTTGGAATGTAATGGAATTCAATTCCATAACTGAGGCCAACCTTATTTAAAGCCAAGGCTTTGCTTTGGTTCCAAAAGTGGTGACATTAGTGAGGTTAAACTGTTTGCCTTTTTATTAGTGTATAATAAAATGATATAAAAAAAACATAATGAATAAATAAATAAATAAATAAATATACTGATTTATGTGATTTAAAGCATCTATAAGTGCTCTGAACCCCCATCGGACCTCTGACCCTGGACCCCACCATTCTGCTGCACCCCCCCCACCCCCCACCCATCCATTTTCTCTGGTCTTGCCGCTGTGCAGTATATTTCATTAAAATAGCTGTTACAGTTTTTCAACCCCTACATATTATGCTTGTTTTTAAAGCTTTCTGACAGGATTTTACGGCCTAAAGTGAAACATAATTAAGGTTTTGTGAACTGTGACATCCTTCAAATGGACTGAACTTTTATAGTGCATTTTGTTTCATGGTGCCCAAAGCCCTTTACACCCTCATATTCACCCATTCACATGGTGTATTGCCCATGAACACTTCGACATGTGGACAGTCAGTCAGGATTTGAACCACTAACCCTTCGGTCATTGGATGACCCACTCTACCCACTGAGCCACAGCGGCCCCTTAAACATAATCAACTTATAGACATACAATATATTTACAGTATGTCAGTGACACAGTACTTAACTTAGTGACCAATATTTATGTTTTCCTTTGTCCGTCTCTCTGCCTTTATACTTATTCTCCAGTCCAGGATAAATCTAGTCAGACAACAGGATTACAGGATGTAGCCTCATCTCTTTTTTGGCACTGTAACAAAAATGAACTACAGTACAGTGACACTGGTTTATTTCTTTTTCTTTCTTTTTTTTTCAGTTAAGTCGTTTGCTGGATAACTCTGGACTGAGTGAGAACATGAGGCTCAGTTGGAGGAAACGGCCAGATGGAAAGACCTTGTACCTACAAGCAAAGGACAAAGACGAGGAACAGAAAGACACCACTTGCCACGTCAAATAATTCATTGTATTTATTGCAGATAAAATGTTATATTAGTTTAGAGCAGGGGTGTCAGACACGTGGGCCAAAACCAGCTCTCCAAACGTTCCAATCCGGCCCGCGGGTTGAATTTGCAAATTTGCAAAATTACACTGAATTAAACTGAGAATAGCTCTTGAGTGGAAATCTCCTGACCCACCAAAAACATCTGTTTGTCTTAGCGATTTGATGTTTTCCTAAAATTAGAAAAATTCAAGTATTTCACCAGAGGATCAATTAGAAAGTTCCATATGCTATGAGACCCCTTAATTTTGTATTTTGATAGGCTCAACACCCTCCCGTAGCATCATATACTGTGTAAGATAGAAATAATGCATTAAAATGTCTCTTATTTATTTACCCATATCATTATTTATATTAATGTACCCATCATACTGTGTCTTCCTTTTTTTTTTCTTTTTCTTTTTTGGTTCATGTTTAGCAGCAGTTGGTATGTATGTGGGAAGGGTGGGAGGGAGGGGTTTCACTTGGTTCAACCAAGAAAAACATTGCAAGACACTGGATCTAAAATGCATATATTGTTTTTCCTTTCTTAAATTAAAAAACAAAATAAAATTGATTAAAAAAAAAAAAAAAGTAGATTAGTGCATTGGTCTTATTTTAGCAAATAGTTTCAGTGCATTCAATCATTTTGTTTCATGCAAAAAAAACATTTTTTGCTAAAAAACCCCCCTGACTTTTCGCATATGTTCAGGTGCTCAAAAATGCGACGAAAGACCCCCCCCTCCCAAAATAAATAAATAAATAAATAAACAACACAAATACAACAGCACCTGGGGCCTAATTACACTGAAAGACATGGCCCTTACACTGAATGACATTTTCATACTTAAACATATTTTACAGGCACACAGTAAGCCACCTATATCAAATCATTACCTTGACTTTGTAAAGTTTATAATTATTTCCAAAATAACTTTTAGTTTTGCACTTTTTGGCATTTCACTTAATGACATGGATTTCTATTTCATGTTACTATGGCATGAAAACAAGACAATATCAAATATTTAGTTTTCATATTAAAATCATCAGGGAACTTTTGTCCCACATATTCAGTTCATTTAGAGGTCATTCAGTGTAATGAGATCAAGAAGCCATTTTGAAATTCTATCAAAAACTGATCATATGAAAATCTGTGACATCATCAAAAGGACCCCTCAGGTGATGACGCAAAGTGAGTTTATCTCTCTTAAATAATGCAGGGCTCTTGGAAACACAGGCTCCACTGTGCCTCTGTGCAGTCAAAGGTTCTTCATGGTTTAACATAGCGGACTGAATTGCCACAATTGTAATATCTTTATTGTTGGTGCAAAAACACTTCAATGACACAAGCAATGCATGAAGTGTGGACATTAATGCAAAAATACAATCAAACAAGAGACAAAGAGAAAGAAAAGTGTCATGAAATCATCTGAACAATGTTTAAAGTTTTCCACATCAGTGCCAATCTTTGACAAACTGTTCTATTACATCACATTATTAGCCCTGATAGACAACATATATATGATAAATGCAATGGATGGAAAACAGCTGTTAGCTGAAATCTTGTTTTCATTCCGGCTTGTCATCGTTCAAAAAAAAAAAAAAATAATAATAATAATAATCCAGACAAATGGCACCATTCAGATATACTGGAAAAAAAAATCTAAATCTTACTAAGTGTATTTTTCTCATTTCTAGTCCAAATATCTCATCGCACTTAAAATAAGACATAATCACCAAAAGAGCAACTTTTCAGTGAGATATAAGAACTTATTTTTAGACAATAGATCTGGAAAATCTGATATGAAGAAATCTTACCAAGATAATTTTCACCTGTTCCATTGGCAGATTTTTTTTGCTTGATTCAAGATTTTATTTTATTTTTTTGCTTAATTCAGATTCAGATTTTTTACAGTGTAGAGTGAATTTGATTGTGGTTGGATGAGAAATACAAAACATATACCATTCCGACACCCTGTTGGTTTGTATGCGATCCACTGCATCTGCACGACACAAATCATGTCAGACTCCAGCGAGGACGTAACAGACGTACGAAGCCTAGTATGAAGATGTCCATGGCAGAGATTCAAGAGAACTGGAGCCAAATGTCCCAGCCACTCTACTGTATATGAACAACCATACAAGGGTAACAGTTAAGCCTGCCCTGGGTACACCGATGTTCTTGTCCAGTTTTTACCCCCCGGCCAAAATGGCCAGAAGGGGTATTGTAATCATTTTGTTGTCTGTCCATCTGTCCATACCAAGGTTATAAGCGTTAACGAAAATGAATGAAATGATGAAAACTAAAGTAAAAAAAACATTTTTGTTAACTGAAATAAATACAAACTATAATTAAAAGAAAAAAAATGATAACTGAAACTATATTGTGAGCTTACAAAACTAACTAAAACATATAAAAATTATGTATAAAATTCCCTTAGTTTTCATCTTTGTTAATGTCAGATTGATATCAAATTGGTTTATTTTGCTCCAGCAGTTTTAGCTGGTGTCACCATACAGCACTTCACAGTCCATCATGTCTGGTCACTTGTGGTTTCCAGTCGTCTTCTGGTCCCCACTCTACCTGGAACATGCAGACTAAAGCTGGGACAAAGCAGCACAATCCTGTATGGGATTATCTTAAGTGATGCGTGGGTCGGGTTTTTTTTTTTTTTTTTCCTCACTGTCGTGTGTGTGAATGACAGAGACACAGCGAAGCTGAATGACAGCATCAGACAGGTGTAGAACTAAGCATCCAGGTAAAGACTAGAGAGTTTATCACCATGAAAAGGCCTTCCAAGCCCTAACTGCACAGTTCAGAAGCAGAGAAAAAGAGGAGGCAGAAAAGTAATCCAATTACGGAGGGATGTAACCTGTTATAATGTTAAAAAACATTTGATGTTACTAGCTACAGCTAGCTGAACTGAAATGAAGCAAAGTTGGCTAATAATGGAACTGTAGATGATTAAGGTATGACACATCTGCTAAGGTGTGGTTTACTGCTGCTGAACTGGGTTATATATGTTTCTACATGGGATATATATGTTTATATATGGGTTATATATGTTTCAATCTGGTTTATATATGTTTCAATCTGGTTTACTGCTGGTTGGCTGGTTTATATGTTTCTAAATGGTCTATATATGTTTCTCTGCTGTTTACTACCGGTTGGCTGGTTACCTCCACCAAGGAGGTTATTTTTTTGCCAGTGTTGGTTTGTCTGTCTGTCCATGTGTAAGATAACTCAAAAAGTTATGGACGGATTTGGATGAAAATTTCAGGAAATGTTGATACTGGCACAAGGAACAAATGATTAAGTTTTGGTGGTGATCGGGGGGCACTGATCTGCCTTGGCGGAGGTCTGCGCTCTCCGAGTGCTTTTTTAGTTTATGTATGTTTCTATCTGGGTTACTGCTGGCTGCTTTGTGCATCTCTTCTCACGCTTCGCACATCTTCGCATTGTTTTCACGTAAGTGATGTCGTGTATGGATTGCACCCCCCCCCACCCCCCCACCCCCCCCCCCAACCTGCTATAGGGAATTGATACATTGTACTGTAAATGTGTTTGTGTCTGCTCAGTCAATGAGCCGCCCTAACTCGACCCCAAATAAAGTGTCCAAGGTAACCCACTGATCCGCGCCTCACTAATTTCTTTGAATAGGATGGGATGGTGAGGGAGATAAAATATAGGAAATAACTAAAACTAATACTTGAACTAAACTAAAACTAAGCATTCAGAAAAAAACTATAACTAATAAAAACTAGAAAAGCACTTGGAGAGCGCGGGCAGATCAGTCCCCCCCCCCTTCCCCGATCACCACCAAAACTTAATCATTTGTTCCTTGCGCCAGTATCAAAATTTTCCTGAAATTTTCATCTAAATCCGTACATAACTTTGAGTTATCTTGCACACGGTCAGACAGACAAACAAACCAACGCCGGCAAAAAACTAACCTCCTTGGCGGAGGGAACTAGCAAACATGCTCTAAAAACTAATTAAAACTAACTGAATTAGAAAAAAAAGTCAAAACTAAATAAAACTAAACTATAATTAAAAATCCAAAACTATTATAACCTTGATCCATACAATGACGTAATCGCATTATCTGAAGAATGCATTGACATATCTGGCTCAAATTTATCCTGTGGATGCATCTTGTCATGGAGCAGAAGAAGAATATTGAAAACAGGTGACCATGACCTACTTTTTCCAGGTCCAATGGCCTTTGGCAGTTATAATATCTGAGTACTTTCAAATATAAATATGTATGGAATAAGTTATACACAAAGACAGTCCAATCTAAATTATAGGGCAGGAACTTTCGACAGAATCATATTTTATATTAGGAGATTAAAAGTGCTCAGCATGTTATGTTATCTTACATCCATTGCCCTCACAGATTCCTGCAGCTAAGCTACAGTTACATACATACATTTACATTCCAATAAAGGTTATTGATAACATGCCTCTGAAGTCAGACTTTTTGCACCATTACAATACTTATAGGCAACTAATCATCATATCTTCTGCTCCATGAAACCCACATTAATGCTTAGTAGGACACATATGGTTCTTTGATACATTTACATTAGACTAAAATGTGTTCTTTTTCAATGTTAATATATGCGGCTGAAACAGGTAGCCTAGTGCATTCCAAATGTTTAAACATTAACATTTTAATATAATATTACAGTCATTATGGCCTTTAGAAAAATGTTGTTTGGGGAGGTGGGGTAGTGCACTATAGGCCCCTCCCCTGTGGCGCTGCCTAAGCTTTTGTCCTAATGGCATTTTTTCCCCTTACATCAGGGGTGTCAAACTCATTTTAATTCAGCCTAATATGAAATAAAGTGGGCCGGACCAGTAAAACAATGTAAATGATGGGATAAGAACTTAGAAATAACATCAACTCCAAAGTTTTCTCTATGTTTTTGAGGGAAAAAAGTAAAATTCCATAATTAAAATGTTTATGTCTTCGAACCCTACTTGAACGTAACATGAACAAATACGAACAACCTGAAAATTCTTAAGAAAAATGTGTAATTTTAACAATATTACACCTCAGTTTATCATTTATACATGTGCATCACAACTTCCAGATCACAGTGGATCTAGAAATACACAAAACATTTAATAACAGGCAGAATACTGTTAAAATACTACATACTTCTCTTAAGACATTTCAGGTTGTTCATATTTTTTGTGAAAAACCAGTCTGTAAATGTAAACATTTTTGTGTAATTTTACTTTTTTGACACCAAAACAAAAAGGAAATAAATAGCTTTTTTTCATTATTTATAAGTTATTATGATAGTATTTTACTGGTCTGACCCACTTTAGATCGAACATCTTTGACTGATAATATCTTCAGTGTAATTTTTACATTTCATAAATTCATCCCAGGGGCCAGATTGGATCCTTTGGCGGGCCAGTTTTGGCCCCCGGGCCGCGTGTTTGACACCTGTGCCTTACATTTACTTTTATACTTTAAGCAGTTTTGAAACCAGTACTTTAACACTTTTACTTGAGTAAAAAGCTTGAGTTGCTAATTCAACTTCTACAGAAGACTTTTTAAACCCTAATATCTATACTTCTACTTGAGGAATGAATGGGAATACTTTGGACACCTCTGCTCACTGTCCTGTTCAAATAATTAAATCGAAATGAAATGTTTTGTTCTGTAACCAACATTGTTTATGTTTGGTCACTAACTTGTCTCAAAAATTCGCAGCTTTATGACAGGTTGGTAGGCGTCTGACATTGTAGCCATGATGGTAAAAGTACCACCTTTATAAATGAGACTTCCTGGCTCTCTTGCTTCCTTTCTGGCAAATGTTGCAGGTGATCCATCCATCATCTCATCATAAAGTGCCTTATTACACTCTTTGCGTTTGTCAAAGATTCCCACTGCATACACATTGGAGTAAATATTAAAGTCATAAGGCACAGAGAACATAATGGCCATTTTCCCAGTGCTCTTCTTTGTTTTGTTGTTCTGGAGATCATACGTGATGACGCCAACAGATCCACATGCTGTGTGAGGGGTTTTGACAAACACAGCAACATCAGATGTTCCAGAGTCAACGAAGGGGGACTGAGGTATCACACACTGTCCGCTGTAAAGGTGCATCCTAGACATGAAAACAGCAAAATAACCAGAATGAATTCAACATAATAAAGCATGGTCCGACTTTTCATGAGTATTAATAATCAAAGGTACCTGGGATTACAGAGGCTGTACTTTTTACAGGCATTAGTGATCTCGACATTGCACTGGCGATGGGTAGGAGCAGCAGCAGCGATGGCTTCACTGGCTGCAACGACGGCCCCAAGAGCTGAGGCTGCTGCTCCTACTGCGTTTGCCATATTGGATCTGTTTAAAGACACACGGACAGTTCAGTACAAATTAATGTCAAACTGTTCTGAAAAAGAGGCTTCTGTATTTTTGACATCTGCAGGCATTCCCCTGTTGATCATTTAAGGAGGCCTTGAGTTATTCAACCCTTTAACCCCTGAGCCCTGATTCCAGGTAAAGGTTCACATATTAACCCTTTAACCCCTGAGCCCTGATTCCAGGTAAAGGTTCACATATTAACCCTTTAACCCCTGAGCCCTGATTCCAGGTAAAGGTTCACATATTAACCCTTTAACCCCTGAGCCCTGATTCCAGGTAAAGGTTCACATATTAACCCTTTAACCCCTGAGCCCTGATTCCAGGAGCTTTGCTGTTATTTTTCCATTTCCCTGATGAGTCACTCTTTCCATTGACCAACAGTAGGCGGTCATGGCTTACATCAGGACACAGTTGTCATCTTTTTTGCCTCCTATCCAAGAATTTTGAATAAATACATTTTTTCTTTACATAGAAAGTCACAAGAAAGCACTCCAAAATAAAGATCAGCAGATAAACCTAATGTTAATTTGTAAAATGTTAGAAAGTTCTACCCGGATCCCTTCCCAAAACACTCTCAATTTAGGACAATCCCAAAAGATGCGTGTGTGTGAGCCCCAATTTGTCCACATTGTCTCCAGCAAAGATTTGTCTCAGTTTTGTCAAATTTAGAGATGAAAAATGGAGTTTTAAAAAATCAGAGGTTCCCTTTCCAAATAAATCCTTTCCATGTTGGGCTACTTGTCAATTTATGCCCATTCTCACACACCTGTTCCCAAATTTGGTCTTCAGTCACAACATTCATTTCCAATTCCAACATCTCCTTTACTTCAAGAGTGCTCCCTGGTACAGTTGTCTGTAAACATGTGTATAGATGTGATTAGAGGTGCGTGGCCCAGGGGGGAAGTGACGTATGTGCATACCCTCTATAAAACACACAACAGAGGGTATGCACATACATCACTTTCCCCCCAGGCCACGCCCCTCTAAGTCAAACGGAGTGGCAAAAACCAACCTGCTCAACATGACGGAGTATAGCATTAAACACAGCGAGACCGGGAAAATGTGAAATATGAAATTAAATGAAGGACAACTGGACTGGACAT